>NW_024378358.1:0-2767 GCF_016835505.1 Polypterus senegalus
CCAAACTAAACCTTGTAGGGAAAGAAAATGGAAGAAATCTTAAGAGGCAATTCAGAGAGAGACCACCCTGTACGTAGGCTGGGTGTGAAGTGAGTGTCAAACACAAGTAATCCTCTTCACAGAGCTAGATGGCCAATCCATCATGGCCTCCTCAAAAATACAACACAACAGTACAAACTACAAGGCAAAATGCAAGAATAGATAACACCACTCAGTAAATACAGAACTACCACATATGAGGACACAGATTTGTGCAAATACATCAAAACAAAATAGAAACTAAAGAACAAAAATGAGAAATAACAACATCTGACCTTCAGCTCATTGTAGGACCACAACCAGATTATAGAAGAGAAGTCAGACAAGCCAGCCTCATAATGACTTCTGTGACTGTCACTGTCACAACTCTTGTCATCGTGGTGAACAAAGGCAGCTACAGACCCCAAAGGGCAGAAGAAAGCCAAGGGGTCTTATGAAGCCATGAAGCCCACATGAGGAATCACAAACACCTGTGACACCAAGTGTCCCCAACATTATGGTGTCCTGAAATGGGGGACTGTGTAGAAAAAGTGCTACGTGACTGAAATGTCTGTAAATAAACTTAAATGAAAGTCTGCCATGTGATCTTTAATCACAATGTCTGAATTGTTTGATTTGTAATTTGAAACTGTGGAGCAGAGGGGTGAATCAAGGAGAAATGGGTCTTTGTGTTAAACATTATGGAGGCCACTGTATAACAGCAGGTCAGGTCACTTGCAGACATTCACAGATGATTCTGTACTTATGGGGTGTGTTGATAACAGGGATGAGACAGGGGAGAGGAGTCAGGGGAGAACTTTAGGAATTGTCTCAAATTTAACATCAGAAACACCAACAAACTACTCAATGACTTTCACACACCAAAGATCCTCTATGTCCGGTGACTACTCAGGGAGTGGATGAAGAGGTGGTCCACTCCTACACAAATTTGGTGTTCCACGTCAATGGCAGAATGGGCTGGACTCAGAACACAAAGGAACTTGAGAAGAAAGGGGAGAGCAGACACTTGTTACTCAGGTCACTGCAAATCCTCCAATGTGGGTAGTGACAGCCTTCACATCTTTAATAACTCGTATGAACTTCACTGATAATGGAAATATTGAAAACTGAAATACTCTAATGAATTTTATTAATACAAACTAAGACATCTCGACTGCAGTAAATAGTATAATCCATGGAAACACATTGAGACCAAATGCAGATTTACACCACAAAGTACACAGATGTCCTCACTCAACTCTGTCAAGAGCTTATTGAGCATCCAAAAATATCAAAATGTCTGGAAACTCAGATACTGCAGAGGGAAAAATTAAATTACAAAACTACCCAACAGTAAATCAAGTATGGGGGTCTCTGTTTCCCATTCACGCTGGAATTTCAGAACTGTTAAGAATTCTGCTCAGTTTATGGCTGAAGTCCATAAACTGTCAAAAGTCCACACAAATCAGCTTTCATTTTCTCTGTCTGAGGCCCCAACATGGTGATGAATTATTAATCAACAACTCATCGACACACACCTGCTGCAATAAAGAATCCATCAATTCATCCAAACATCAATCCATCAGTCCATTTTGTTAATCATTTAATCAAGAGCAAAGTCACAGGACAGTTGGGGTCTAAACCAGTAAACACTGGAAAAGGCGCCAGTCCATCAGGAGGTGAATATACACACACACACAAACACGTGCAAACAGACACATGCATACAGACACACACACAAAGGCTAATTTAGCAGCGCCACCCCATCTGCTCTGCATGTCTCTGGTTTATGGTAGGAAACCGGAACATCAAAATAAAACCCAAGTGAACACGAGGAGAACATGCAGACTTCCTTCAGGGACCTCCTGGGAAACAATGCCCAGTCAAAAAATATAATATGTTCATACAAAAGGATAACAGAAGATGTACTTTTATTCTCTTCCTGTCGCATAACTTGTGATTTCTATTTCTCTAATTTTCATCTAAAATACTTCCAGTGAAACCTCATTTGTTCAGGATGGGCTTTTAAATGTTCTCGTCACTTCTGGATTTTCAGAACGTTAGATGATCAGTTCTTAGCTACTTATCAAGTTTTTAGAGCCTGCACTGTCATGGCGGTGTGGATTTGTTCAGATTGTTTGAGTGTTTTTATATCCCCTCTGCATGTGTGTGTGTGTGTGTGAGTTACTGCTCTAAACTGATACAAGCCCACTTTCGTTTTCTTACTACTAATTTATAAAGAGACCATTACAACAGCTAAAGTCTTCTCCATCACTCAGGTTATCACATTCATTCATGGTAATGCCAATACCCAGAATTCATTGGCTGACTTTATTCTGAGTTCCAAGTTACAGTCAGTAGGTCTCAGAATTCAAGTCATGTATTTATGGTTTGGTTCCTGTTGACTCCACATGGAAGTGATGCCTTGTCCTGATTGTTTCAGGGTCCATGAAGAGTTTCTGTGGCACACATGGAATGACATTCAGTGCTCTTTATGTTTCTTTGTCCTGATCCTTTTCACTTTCTCTTAACTTCTTGACTCTTGTGACAGTGGGCCACGCTGGGGCAATACTGCAACTTACAGTCTTTTAAGGTTTCACACTCACTGGCCCTCACATGTTACCATAATAATTATGACTACTGGGTGTTCTTTGATCAGTTGATTCCCTTCTTCATCAAGACTACACCCATGCTGTACATATGGCCTGTCTCACTTGTGCACCTTGTGGACTGAACGTTACACCCACAT
>NW_024378359.1:0-5505 GCF_016835505.1 Polypterus senegalus
TATTTACCAAGGGCTATACTTGATATGCAATTGGGGTGACCCACCGCTTTTTAACCCATTCATTATAGTTTCATTCAGTCATCACAGTAAACGTTAGATACGTTTGCACAAAGTTCAAAATGATCTTCCTGCAACTGAATGGAGCAGCGAATAAGTGGCCAGCTGAATAAAGAGCTAAGAATAAGTACGCATCTGTGACCTCGTCTAATATGCAGAAGAAAAACCCTGGAATCTTTAATGTAGGCCTATATAGTCTACCTAACAGGACACTATAGAGACTTACGAATAAGTAATTAAAGGTTCTTTCTGGAAGCTTCATGATGGGTCTTTTTTAAAACAAAAACGGCTTCCTTATCCAATCGCTGTGAACAACCACTCTGGCTCCTTTATTTTTAAGAGTGTAAGGCAGTCCTAAACACAATGCAAGCCAAAAAAAATGGATCGCCCATGCCACCCACACACTTAAACTCATTTTAAACCAATCAAATTAATTTAACCCGCACGGTTTTGAAAATCAGAAAAACTCACGTACAAACACCCACACAGTAAGGTTCTGGAGCTGTCAGCCATACTAACTGCTGCGCCACTAATTAAAACTGAAAACTCTGTAATTAAACCAAACCACATAAATAACCTGAGGTACTTATGTAGTTTTGAGGTCCCCTTTTTCATAACATGTAGATTTTACTTACAGGCCGTCGGCTGCTGCTTTTCTTCTGAAGCAGGATTGCCCTTCCAGTGAGCCACCCGTGTTTTATAGTCGCTTCCCAGTGGGCGGAGACCGGAGTTACGCACTTTCTGTGAATTTGTATCCTTTTGTTTTAAATCTACATACTTCGTGAAACAGTAGAAATGGTCCTCTAAAGTGCGGCAGGTTCAAACGCAAATAAATGCGGCCGTTTGTTATACGAAGCAGGGTTATTACTGCCTATTTAGTGAAAGGTGCTGTTTAAAACAGACATGTGTGCAGGCTTCAAAAATAGATTCAGGGGTTTCATTTTTGCCTGGGTCAGCGGTTTGCGTATACCTTTAGGTACAAGGTGCAATAGTGCAGGCATTTTTTCTCTTTCTCTCTCTTTTTAAGAGGCTCAGATTTTCATTTAGGTTCAGGCGTCTTGCCGATCTTTCGTGAGTTTGTGCTCCGTTTTAACATTGATTCATTTTTTTTAGCGTTCTATTATCCTGGTTTTTTTAGCCTTTGGGATTTCATCTCTATGTATTATTTTAAAAGTGCCAGTCATAAGATTTATAGTATTATCAGCCACACCACATGCACTTCAGAACAGGACATCCACCTGAATGTTTGGACCTGGACAGTACTTGGATGGGATACACTTAAAGAGAAAAACGGATTGCTGCTGGAAAAGGTGTTGGTGAGGCCATCACAGGGTTCAAATCCTGCAGTCTGTGTGTAGAACCCATTGCAGTGAGGGAAACATTGTGCCATAATAATTGGTGTCATCCTTTGGATGAGACACGGAACTGAGGTCCTGAATCTCTGTGGTTAGAAAAGATCCCTGGACTTTCATCAAAAAGAGCAGAATGTTTTCCATTGCACTGGCTAAATTGCTCAGCACAGCTTGGTCATTCTGGTCCCCTAATCACCCCCTGTCCCTTGTTGGTTAACTTTCTCCCTTACCCCCTGACCACCTAATTGCTGATGTGTGGTGAGCATACTGGCGCATGCATGGCAGCTGTCATATCATCCAGGTGGTACTGCACATTGGTGGTGGTTGAAGTGGTGCCGCATTGTCTATGTAAAGTTTGTAAGTGGCTAGAAAAGGGCTATATAACTGGAATTATTAATATAAAAGAGTAGAATGAAATATTTTGCTATTCTTAGTTTTCTTGATTTCATTTGTTTATTTATTTTTTAATTTTTTTGATTGAATGTTAGGTTAACTAGATGATATTCTCTTAATTCATCATCATTTAGTTTTTAGGCTGACCTTATTTTATCACCTTTGCATCAGTAACAAAATTCCCAGGACCCCACCATTCTTTACATCATATTCTCACACAGACAGACTGGACTCTGAGTTGAAAAGTGAAAACTAGAGCACCACAAGGAACAGTCCTGTCTACTTTACCCTTCACTCTGTATACATCAGACTATAAATATAAGAGCAGGTTATGTCACTTGCAGAAAATCGCAGATGATTCTGCACTTATGGGGTGCATTGATTAAAGGGATGAGACAGAGGAGAGGAATCCGGTGGAGAACTTTGTTCTACACTTTAAAATCAGCAAAACCAAAGAATTGGTTACCGACTTTCACCAGGGACTCCATGTCTGTTCACTATTCAAGGAGTGGATGTAGAGGTGGTCCACTCCTACAACTAGAGAAGGATGGTTGATATGTTGTGCGTGCAAGAGACTAAATGGAAGGGGAGTAAGGCCAGGTGGATCGGAGGTGGATTCAAATTGTTCTATCATGGTGTAGATAGGAGGAGAAATGGGGTAGGAGCTATTCTGAAGGAACAGTATGTCAAGTGTTTTTTTGAGGTGAAAAGAGTGTCAGGCAGAGTAATGATTATGAAGGTGGAAATTGGAGGTGTGATGATGAATGTTGTTAGTGCATATGCACCGTAAGTTGGATGTGCAATGGGTGAGAAAGAAGATTTTCAGAGTGTGTTGGATGAATTGATGAACAGTATGCCCAAGGGACAGAAAGTGGTGATTGGAGTGGATTTCAATGGGCATGTTGGTGACGGGAACAGTGGAGATAAGGAGTTGATGGGTAGGTATGGTGTCAAGGAGAGGCATGAAGAAGGTCAGAGGATAGTGGATTTTGCCAAAAAGATGGACATGGCTGTGGTGAATACATATTTTAAGAAGAGGGAGGAACATAGGATGACGTACAAGAGGGGAGAAAGATGCACACAGGTAGATTACATCCCATGCAGAACAGTTGATCTGAAGGAGATTGAAGACTGCAAAGTGGTGGCAGGGAAAGTGCAGTTAAGCAGTATAGGATGGTGGTCTGTAGGATAATGTTGGAGATCAAGAAGAGGAAGAGAGTGAGGGCAGAGCCAAGGATCAAATGGTGGAAGTTGAAAAAGGAAGACTGCAAGGTTGAGTTTAGGCAGGAGGTGAGACAGGCACTGGTTGGCAGTGAAGAGTTACCAGACAGTTGGGAAACTACAGCAGATGTAGCAAGGGTGACAGCAAGAAGGGTGCTTGTTAGATTCTGGCATTACCACAAAATTCTTCCCAAATTTTCCCCAGTAGGTGTCACAGAATGCTTAGGCACTTGGCAATCAATAATTCCAAATCGACAGTTTCAAGTCCCTGTACAGTAATTCCACAAACACCATTTTTGTCTCTAAACTGTCGACTAATCAAGATAGTAGAAGAAACTTCATTCAAGTGTCACAATATCAGTTTCAGCAAAGCTGTGATCTGGGGTGGGAGTCAATTTTGTGTGAAGGACTCTGTGGCTGCAGAGAAGTACAGAGAGAAGGGTCAGAGCGCAGTTATTGTCAGGTACCTGCTGGGTTTATTGGAGAGCGAAAATATAAGACAATGAATTGTTAACACATTTTGATACTGCAGTTCTAACTCAGAAAAGAACAAGTGGGATCAGAAAAGCAATAATGGAAGAATAAAAAGATTTAAAGGAAACAGGGAAGAGAGAAAGCAGCCAACAATAGAAGTAAGGCTTGAAAAGAAGGAAGCAGCATCTCAAATCGGACAATTCATACTTTTGATGTTCATTCAGCCATCCCATTATATTATGAAAGGTGTCCAGTGTGAATAGCATTCATCTCCAACTACAGCAAATGTGACACCTTGAGAAGCGTGCAGTATTTCCATAGCCATTCTGTTTGGTAAATCCCCATTTCTCTCCCCTACTTCCCATCATCCAGATATCCTCTCCATCATCTTTCTACTCTTTCCCACGTGCCCATTTAGATCACCACCAACAATCACCTTTACTCTCTTTTGTACTGATCTAAGCTCTTCATCCATTTGTGCCCATAAAACATCCTTTTCCCCCATTATTGGTCCCTTTAGTAATATTAAAGAAACACCTTATCAAAAAAGAGGTGTCTCGTCTTGTGTCTTGGTGTGCTTCCGACAGCCTAGTGCTCAATACCACTAAGACATAGAGATTGGCCATTGAGTTTTGCAAACAGCAGTTATACCCTCTGTTGTGATGTAAAATTTTGCATACAAGTTGATAAATATTTTGTATGTCTTTATTTGTAACTTAGACAAAGAAATGTAATATTTTACTACATTATTGATAATAACAGCAATAGTTTGATGGTTTAAGAACCCCTTCCCTCCTTTTAGGGTAGTTTTATGACAGAATTGGGGGGAAGTGCCTCAAACACGTTTGGTAAGTGTGTCTCTGCTAAAGTCTCTCTCTCCCAATCCCCACAGGAAAGCCAGGCTGCCTGACTGCCAAGCTATACCTTAACATTTGGTTTTGTGGGCAGGTGTGAAGATGTTCTTTCACCCCATTGGTCTGAAGTATGGCTGTTTGGAACTGGCTTGTATCAGAAGCCTTTAAGTACCACGACACCCTATTGGCTCTAGGGGTTGGACAGAAAAGCTATAAATTTGCTTGCTTACCTCACACTCTCTCTTTTACCAAACTGATGAAAGAACATCTCACACCATGAACTGAAAAGGACAACACAATGAAGCACACAACTCAGCAGCCATATTGAGACAGGCATGCAGCCTATTCTGAAGAAAGCTGACCACAAATGACTCCTTAACTAGAAACATTTTAAGTAACTAACAAGTCTGTGTGCCGCCTGAAACTACACATCACTATTTATCAGGTTGTATGGTTGCCAATATTCAAATGTACTTTGCAAATTGTTATTACTTATGAATATTATCAATAATCCACCCATTATCCAACCCGCTTTGTCCTAACCACAAGGTCTCAAGGTTCTGCTGGAGCCAATCCCAGCCAACACAGGGCGCAAGGCAGGAAACAAACCCCGGGTGGGCGCCAGCTCACCGCAGTATTATAAATAATACATTGTTTAAATTGTAACTTAACTCCTGCTTGTCTTTTACTACACCTAATTGCCTGAGGTTATAGATGTAGAAGGAAAGGTGGGGAGAAGTTATATGCTATAATACCTTATAAACAGTGGTAAGTCTGTGAGATTTGAGGCATTCTGACAAAGGCTACATATTAATAATACAATAGGGGAAAGTGGAGTAAAATATTACTCAACCAAGACAAAACACCCTTTCCCACTAGAAATTAACAGTTCTGTGTCACTGTGGTGAAATCCTTCAAATTTTGGGGCACAACTATCACAAACACTCTCAGCTTGGACCTTAACAGCACTTCCATCACTAAAAAGGCACAGCAGAGATTGTACTTCTTATACCAACTAAAGAAATTAAATATTTCCTAGTCAATCCTAGTCCAATTTTACAAAGCCATATTTGAAAGTATAATCACATTCTCCTTTGGTTTCTGGTTTGGTTCAACATTGGCACACTCCAAAGCTGAATTATAGCATATTGTGA
>NW_024378360.1:0-5257 GCF_016835505.1 Polypterus senegalus
GTATGTGAGGGTGATGCAGGATATGTGTGAGGACAGTGGGGGATGTGGGGTAGGAATGACAGCCTGGGTGAAGGTGGGAGTGGAATTACATCAAGGATCTGCTCTGAGCCCATTCCTGCTTGAATTGGGGATGGACGGCTTAACAGATGAGGACAGACAGGAGGCTCTGTGGACTATGATACTCACGTATGACATTGTGATCTGAGAGTAGACAGCAGATTGTGGTGAATCTGGAGGGGTGGAGGTACGCGCTGAAGGGAAGGGGAATGAAAGCCATTAGGAGCAGATGGAGTACATGAGTGTAAATTAGAGGGAAAGTTGTGGCAGGGTGCGACTGCAAGGAGAAGAGGTGATGAACGTAGACAAATTTAAATACTAGGGTTCAACAGTCCAAAGCAAATGACAGGGTGACAGAAAGGTGAAGAAAAGAGTGCAGGCAGGGTTAACTGGGTACAGAAGAGTGGCAGGAGTGATTTGTGATAGAAGAGTACCTGCAAGAGTTAAAGGAAGGTCTATAAAATGGCAATGAGACCAGTTATGTTGTATGGTTTGGAGACGGTGACACTGACGAAAAGACAGGAGCCAGAAGTGGTGGAGTTGAGGATTCTACGATTTTCATTATTAGAGGGACAACACACAGATCCCTGCAGCCTTTCCCCCCTCAGCTGGTTTACTACCTTTGCAATCTCAGTGAGATTTGGTGGTTCACAGCTAATTGGAGGATCAGCCTCAAGAACCGAGGACCAGAGATATCCAACGTCTTTGCCGGAAGGATCAGCTTTGAACAACTGCTCAAAGTAACCAGCCCAGCCGGTCACAACTACAGTGCCATCCATAAGGACCATTCCATCAGCCGCCCTGACTGCGACTCTCTGAGGAACAGATTCGGATGTGCGTAATGCTTTGATTCCTCTATAAGCAGGACGTGGGTCTCTCGACCACAGATGATGTGTCACTTGCTCACAGGTTCCTCTAACAAATGCCTCTTTATCTGCCCTCAGAGCCCTCACAGCCATCCTTCTCATTTCCCTGTACAGACCAGAGTTACCATTGAGCCATGCGCTGCAATTCCTAATAATGACATCCAGGGTGCCCTGCGAGATGAAACACCTCCTTCTGGGAACACCGGTAACACCAACACAACCCACAGCAAGCTTCAGGGTCTTGTCACAGAAGGTCTCCCACATCACATTAGGATCGGCAGTCGCACCCAAATCTCAATGTTTCTCACACAAACTGCTTGCAAACTCATTAGAATCAGCCTGCTCTTGCGGTCTGGTCAAGTCCAGGCTCATTTTCCTAGTAGGTGGTAACTTACTGGATCTAAGCTGGATCTTCAGAGTAGCAACAACAAGTCTGTGGTCAGAATTCACAAACTGGGCACTTCTGCAGACCCTGCAGTTTTGGAAGAGCCTCCAGCGTCTGCCCACGAGGATGTGATCGATCTCCTTCACCGCACCACCTGTATTGGAGTACCAAGTCCAACAATGCAGCTCAGGGCGCTGGAACCAGGATCCAGCAATTCGCAGTCCCTGACCTTTTGCAAAGTCAAGAAACATGGAGCCACTTTTACCACGGTCACCAGACCAATGGAGTCCGAGACAATCCTCATAGCCAGCCATCAGTGTCAGTGACTGCCTTGAAGTCACTGATGACCAGAGGAGTCTCACCCCATGAGCACCTATCAACAACCAAGCAAAGCTGCGAATAAAATGTCTTCCTTGCCCAGACATCACTCACCGCAGTCGGAGCATACACTGAGACAACAGACAAGACACCCAGGGAGTGCCATAATCTGAGTCTCAGAATACGCTTGTTGAAAGTAGTGACATCAGAGACCATCGGAAGAAGCCAATCCGCTACAGCAACAGCTACTCCCCGAGTATGGCAGCCATCAGAGCGACAAGAACAATAAAAGGTGTATCCACCTACAGAGATCTGGCCAGTCCCTGGTGTGCCCACCTCTGAGAGTGACGCCACTGAAATGCGGAGTTTACGCAGCTCCTCCGACAGCAGAGGAAGATGATCATCTTGCCGATGTTCCATGCGCCTACCTGTATGAGCCTCTTCAAATTGGGACCCGAGTGCTGCCGTGCAGTGGGCGATGATAGATAGATAGATAGATAGATAGATAGATAGATAGATAGATAGATAGATAGATAGATAGATAGATAGATAGATAGATAGATAGATAGATAGATAGATAGATAGATAGGCAGTATACTGATACAAAAAACAATATTAAATTAAAGAGTAATAAAAACGCACGTAAAAACCGACAATAACATTAAATAATGTTAGCATTTACACCCCCCCAACCCCCCTTCCCCGGGTGGAATTGAAAAGTGGCATAGTGTGGCGGAGGAACGATCTTATCAGTCTGTCAGTGGAGCAGGATGGTGACAGCAGTCTGTCGCTGAAGCTGCTCCTCTGTCTGGAGATGATCCTGTTCAGTGGATGCAGTGGATTCTCCATGATTGACAGGAGCCTGCTCAGCGCCCGTCGCTCTGCCACAGATGTTAAATTGTCCAGCTTCATTCCTACAATAGATCCTGCCTTCCTCACCAGTTTGTCCAGTCGTGAGGCATCCCTCTTCTTTATGCTGCCTCCCCAGCACACCACTGTGTAGAAGAGGTCGCTCGCCACAACCGTCTGGTAGAACATCTGCAGCATCTTATTGCAGATGTTGAAGGATGCCAACCTTCTAAGAAAGTATAGTCCGCTCTGTCCTCTCTTAAACAGAGCATCAGTATTGGCAGTCCAGTCCAGTTTATCATCCAGCTGCACTCCCAGGTATTTATAGGTCTGCACCCTCTGCACAGTCACCTCTGATGATCACGGGGTCGATGAGGGGCCTGGTCCTCCTAAAATCCACCACCAGTTCCTTGGTCTTGCTGGTGTTCAGGTGTAAGTGGTTTGAGTCACACCATTTAACAAACTCCTTGATTAGGTTCCTATACTCCTCCTCCTGCCCACTCCTGATGCAGCCCACGATAGCAGTGTCATCAGCGAACTTTTGCACGTGGCAGGAATCCGAGTCATATTAGAAGTCTGATGTATATAGACTGAACAGGACCAGAGAAAGTCCAGTCCGCTCCGGCGCTCCTGTGTTGCTGACCACAATGTCAGACCTGCAGTTCCCAAGATGCACAGGTCTGAGGTCTGTCTGTAAGATAGTCCACGATCCATGGCACCAGGTGTGAATCTACACCCATCTCAGTCAGCTTGTCCTTAAGGAGCAGAGGTTGGATGGTGTTGAAGGTGCTAGAGAAGTCCAAAAACATAATTCTAACAGCACCACTGCCTCTGTCCAAGTGGGAGAGGGATTGGTGTAGCATATAGATGATGACATCCTTCGCTCCCACCTTCTCCTGGTATGCGAACTGCAGGGGGTTGAGGGCGTGGCGGACCTCAGGTGGTGAAGCAGCAGCCACTCCATGGTCTTCATCACATGTGACGTCAGAGCACCACACCATGTGATGCCGCAGCACCACACTAGTCCCAATCCCCAACAGACCTGACCCAATTGGCTCTCCAATGGTTTCAACTCTTCCAGGAATGGGGCTCCCAACAGCTTTTCCCTCATCCCCTTCATGATGTGACCAGCCTTCCTATAGACGGTTGCAGCAGAGCTACTTCCGCGGAGAGCAAAAAGGAGTCCTTTCTGTCATCTCGGAGCTTTGTGAAGTTTTTTTTACAGTGGCTGGAGTGCCAATCCTGAAACCAACACCCATGATTTCCCTGCAAGTTGGAGGACCGCTTGTAGGGCCAGATGCAGTTTAACGTCATACCCAGGACATGACAGGTACAACAGTTTGGTGACAAAATGAGAGATGCTAGATGGTTTAGGCTTGTGCAGAGGAGAGATGAAGGGTATATCGGGAAAAAAATGTTGAGGATGGAACCGCCAGGCAAGAGGAACAGAGGAAGGCCAAAGAGGAAGCGTATGGTTTATGAAGGTGGTGAGGGAGGACATAAAAGCAGTTAGTGTGGCAGAAAATGGTGTAAAAGACAGGGGTAGATGGAGACTGTTCCACTGTGTTGCCCCCTAAATGGGTGTAGCCGAAACAAGAAGAAGAAGAAATGAAAACAACAGGCCCTTACACAATCTACTTGTTAATTTAACACTTGTGCCGCATGTGTGTTAGAGGGTCACCTTCTAGGCTCATCAGAGGTAAGCACTACCACCACAGGACACCAGCTGGCACGATCACTGCCTATCTTTTATCCATTTTTATCATCAGCTCAAAGAAGACACCAATTCAGTGCCACTGACCACGCCACCTCTGGAGGAGGAGCTATAAAAGCTCTTCATAAAGGTGAGGTCATGATGAGAACATAAAAATCAGAAATATAGCAGAAATATGGGGAAAACAAGACCATGTCTGCATACACAGACACTTAGCAGTTGCAGTAGTGACCAAGAGAACTCAAGCGCCTGAGTGACTTTCACGACGATGTAATTCAAGAGAAGAGCAGCAGGGAGTAGGAAACTCAGCCCTGAAATGCTGTGTGACGGGACATGTTTAAGAGGCAGAAGGCCGTCTGTTTCACTGATGATTGACTCAGCCATGAAAATAACTTCACCCTCACTTTGGAGGGGATTTGCAAAAAAAGAATATAACAGGAGACTACAATGTGGGAAAACAATCAGCTGTTTGCTTACATTCTGTTATCAGTTTGAACTCAATTTGAAATCTAATCGGATTGCTGGGTGCGGTTAACAGCTTCTAACGATGGCAGGATCAGTGCAAGGAAACTGGATATGCAGGGCTCTTACCTGTCTTGTTCTGGCCCTTTGCCTCCTGTCGACGATGATTCAGCCGGTTTTGGGCTTGTATCAATATTCGGCGGCGGATTTTCTTCGACTCTGACCAAGGTTAACTGGATCTCCTATGGACGTCCTGTTAACCTTCCCGGACATCTTTTTTCAGCCACGACGGAGATATATCCACAGAGGCTCCTGCCGGAATTTTCAACAGGACACTCGAGCTCCAATAACCTCTTACTGGTCCACTTCTCGTCCACCGCTGAGGCCATCTGGCAGAGCCTCGGATCTGAGTGTGTTAGCCAGCCTAGCTACGGTGGCTAGCACTCCTGCTCATCTCAGCGAGGATACCATCAACTTTGCTCATCTTAACATCCGTTCCCTTACAGGAAAGACTCATCTCATTCAGGATCTTCTTACGGATCGTAACATTGACATTCTTTCTCTAAATGAGATGTGGCAGCAACCCCAGGACTTTACTTTGCTCAA
>NW_024378361.1:0-1268 GCF_016835505.1 Polypterus senegalus
TTGATTTGCATATTCAAAGAGGCGTAATTCTGGGAGGAGTTGGGGCATTACATTGCACGAGCGTTAGTTTTCACGCTGATCGGGATTTATGTAGCGGAAGAACGTGGAAGTTGGAGTACGCACAGATTCCTGCATCTGGATTTTTCTGTGCGTAAGCACATTTCTGCTTTTGTGCTTACGCCATGTTATATTGCGAGTTCTACGCACGGCGTTATACATGAGGCCCCTGGAGTTGATTTGAGATGTGGTGCTTGTATGTTGAAGATTTTGCTGCGAACAGACAACATGCAGTCAAAGGAGCTCTCAATGCAGTTGAAAGAAGCCATCCTCAAGCTGCGAAAACAGAAGAAACCCATCTGAGAAATTGCTACAATATTACGAGTGGCAAAATCTACAGTTAGGTACATCCTGAGAAAGAAAGCAAGCACTGGTGAACTCGGCAAGCAAAAAGACCTCGATGTCCACAGAAGACAACAGTGGTGGATGATCGCAGAATCATTTCCATGGTGAAATGAAACCCCTTCAGAACATCCAACCAAGTGAACAACACTCTCCAGGGGGTCGGCGTATCGATATTCAAGTCTACCATAAAGAGAAGACTGCATGAAAGTAAATACAGAGGGTGCACTGCAAGGTGCAAGCCACTCATAAGCCTCAAGAAAAGATTGGACTTTGCTAAAGAACATCTAAAAAAGCCAGCACAGTTCTGGAAAAACATTCTTTGGACAGATGAAACCAAGATCAACCTCTACCAGAATGATGGCAACAAAAAAGTATGGAGAAGGCGTGGAACAGCTCATTATCCAAAGCATAGCACATCATCTGTAAAACACGGTGGAGTCAGGCAGTGTGATGGCTTGGGCGTGCATGGCTGCCAGTGGCACTGGGACACTAGTGTTTATTGATGATGTGACACAGGACATAAGCAGCCGAATGAATTCTGAGGTGTTCAGAGACATACTGTCTGCTGAAATCCAGCTAAATGCAGTCAAATTGATTGGGCGACGTTTCATAATACAGATGGACAATGACCCAAAACATACAGCCAAAGCAACCCAGGAGTTTATTAAAGCAAAGAAGTGGAAAAATCTTGAATGGCCAAGTCAGTCACCTGATCTTAACCCAATTGAGCATGCATTTCACTTGTTGAAGACTAAACTTTGGACAGAAAGGCCCACAAACAAACAGCAACTGAAAGTAAAGCCGCTGCAGTAAAGGCCTGGCAGAGCATTAAAAAGGAGGAAACCTAGCATCTGGCGATATCCATG
>NW_024378362.1:0-5104 GCF_016835505.1 Polypterus senegalus
CATGGATGCTCTCCTCCTAAGCTACCGAATTTAACAGCTGTGTTTGGTGTTCTTCAGAGGACTTAAAGTAGAGAAAGACAAACAAATTGTGATTGCATTCACTACTCTTTGACGCAGACTTATTCTGATAAACTGGAAGAACCCAAACTCCTCTTAAGTCAGTGGGAAACCGATATGTTATACTATTTGAAATTAGAAAAATCAAATACTCATTTAGAGGATCAGTACAGACTTTTTTTCAAAACTTGGCAGAATCTAATCAGTTATATCTGTTCTTAACTCAATTTTTCTTTTTGTAAAAACTTGATTGCTTTGTATGGATTGCAATAAAATTAATAAAAAGGAAAAAAAAAGTTTGGGTGATAAAGGATAATGATTGAAACGTACTCCCACATGAGGAGAGTGTGTTGCTCAGATGGAAAGAGTACTCTGAGATGTTGAATGAAGGTCAGTAGAACCAAGACAGAATGCATGTGTGTGAATTAGAGGGATGCAGGAGTAGAGTTGGTGAAGGTGGATGAGTATAAATACTTGAGACCAACAGTATAGAGTTATGGGAGTTTGGAAGAGAAGTGAAAAAGAGAGTGCAGTCAGGGTGGAATGGGTGGACAAGGGTGTCAGGAGTGATTTGTGACAGACAAGTACCAGAAAGAGCAAAAGGGAAGGTCTACAAGGCAATAGTGAGACCAGCTATGTTAAAGAAGTTGACAGAAAAATAGGAGACAGATCTGGATGTGGCAGTTAAAGAGGTTAAGATTTGCATTGGCTGTGACAATGATGGACAGAATTCGACGAGTACATTAGAAGGTCAGCTCAGGTTGGACAGTTTGGAGACAAAGCCAGAGAGCGAGATTGAGTTGGTTTAGACATGTGCAAAAGAGATCCTGGCTATATTGGGAGAAGGAAGATAGTGAATATGACAGAGTAAGATGCAGAGAACAGTAAGATATGGAAAAGATGATCTGCTGTGGCTTACGTCTACGGATCCAGCTGAAAAAGAAGTTTAATAAATTTCTTTTAAAGTTTCTCTAGTAGGTGGTAACGTACTAGACATAAGCTGGATTTTCAGAATTGGAACAAGTCTGTAGTCAGAATTCACTAACTGGGCACTTCTGTAGACCCTGCAGTTTTGTAGTAGCCTCCAGCATATACCCACAAGGTTGCAATCAATCTCCTTCCAAGTCAATGATGTGGCTCAGAGCCACTTTCACCACGGTCACCAGACCCATTGGGAATGACACAATCCTCATAGCCAGCCTTTTCAGTTTCAGTGGTTGCATTGAAATCACTCATGACAGAAGCGTGTTATAGAGGGTTTAACATCATGAGGCTGAACCTAGCCAGACTCCAACAACAAGCTGTTTCTAATGAGTTTGCACACAGTTACTTTGAGGAACTTGCAGACTTCAGTGCAACTGCTGATCCTAATGTGATGTGGAAGACCTTCCTTAACAAGACCCTGAAGGTTGCTGAGGATGTGTTGGTGTTACTAGTATGCCCAGACAGAGGTGTTTCATCATGCAGGGCACCCTGGATGTCATCAATAGGAGATGCAGTGCATGGCTTGATGGCAGCTCTAGTCTGTACGGACTTGAGAAGGATGGCTGCGATGGCTCTAATGGAAGATAAGGAGGTTTTTGTTAGAGGAATCTGTGGGCAGGTGACACACCATCTGTAGTCTAGTAACCCCCATCCTGCTTACAGAGGAAGAGGAATCAAAGCATTGTACACATCTGAATCTGTTCCTCGGAGAGTGAACAGTCCTTACAGATGATGCTGCAATTGTGACATGCTGGGCTGGCTACTTTGAGCAGTTGTTTAAAACTGATCCTCAAGTTAGGACATTGGATATCTCTGGGTCCTGGCTATTGAGGCTGATCCTCAAATTAGTTGTTAACCACCCAGTCACATTGAGATTGCACAGGTGGAGAACCAGCTGAAGGCAGGAAGGTTGCAGGGATCTGTGTATCTAGGGTGAACTTCTCTAGGCTGGTGGTAGGCTGTCCTCCTTGCAGTCCAAGAAATATTTGATTCTGTTTGGGAGATGCTTATCCGCTTGGAAAACGGGACTTGTCGTCCCTATCTGGAAAGTGAAGGTGATAGCCTGGATTGCAGCAGCTAGAGGGGGATAACACTGCTCTCTGTGCCGAGTAAGGTCCTTGCTACAGTCATCCTCAATAGGATCCATGATCACTTGCTCACCTACCAGTGACTGGAGCAGTCTGGTTTAAGAGTCTACAATCGACTGAATCCTGGCACTGAGGGTTCTCATGGGCAGTAGCGTCAATATCAGCAGAGTTTCTTTGCAGCCTTGTAAATCGAGCCATCCTGTGGGACATCCTGAGACTTTGTGAGATCCCCCCAAAGTTGCTTATTTATCATGGCCAGTGTGTACATTGCTACTGTGAGTGCTGTGCAAAGTGGAGGCAGAACCTCTGATTTTTCCCTGTTGATTCTGGGGTTTGTTAGGGGCTCCTATTATGTTCAATGCTTGCATGGACTGCATGTTGGGTCATGAGGTCAGCAACTGTGAGGCATCTGTTTGTGAAGAAAGATTCACTGATCTTGAATTACCCACAATGTTATGATCTTTGCAGAGTCAATGGAGGCTCTGATCAGGACTCACAAGGACTTAATGAGGAGTCTGAGTGTCCTGGCTTGTTAGTGTCAGGAAAAAAACCAAGATCCAGGCATTTAATGACCTCTTGGACACAGCCATCAACAGTGTGTCTCTCTGCTGACAGACTGTCAACCTTGTCTGAGGTGAGCCTTCCTATGAAGTCAGTAAACAAACTGGGAGAACATGGGGGTCATGAGGTTGCTGGAAAGGGGAGTGAGGTGCTCCTGAAAGCTGTGTAAAGGACCAAGGTTCAAGTCTGGTTTGACTTTGTGTTGAACAAGCGTTGCTCACAGAGTACCAAATAAGGCACATTATCTGCATTGCGAGTGAGTGTAATTCTACGGCACCTATAGCCATGTGGTGTGATAACCCAAGGGTGATCCGGATCACAGGATCCTCATTGTTGAGGACTCGAATGGCTGGATTAGGCCAAGGGATGCCACTTAACACCTAGTTGCAGCAGATAAATGGTCAATTCTGGGGATAGGGACTGGACCACGTGTCTGCCTGGGGGTTGACAACCTGGATCTTGAGCTGTTTTATTGTGTAATGGGTATTGCAACGTGCTGTATCAGTGCATCTCCCCATCCTGACATGACCTTTGAAGTTACTTTACAGCCTCTTTACCTGCCAACTGAAAAAATATTTCAAGTGGCTCAGACTGATTTTAAAAAAAAATGTTTTAAGTTCCGTCAAAACATTTACCCATTTTCTATAGATTTCAGTATGCTGAATTCAAACCTGGCATTAGAATTCTCTATCACATTCATTTTTAAGAGATGAAAGTTTAAAATAAGAAAACACTATTTTGGAGAAAAAGTAATATATTTTAAAATGAAATACTTTTACTAGAAAAAATTATAAATTACATATGATTGTCTTAAATATAATTATTATTTACAAAAAAAAAGTCACTTTGTAGTTTCTTCCTCTTACAATTCTCTGAAGGTGTTTCACAGTGGAATGACCAATGGAGTCTGATAACATAAACTCCACTTTAAACTGTAACATTTCTCCATTGGAGTAGTGTGCTGTTGGAACCTCTGCCTATGTTCATAAAGGCTGCTCCCATATTCTCTTTTACCATTTGCTTACCTATTGCCTGGTCAAGACAATGGATGGATAAATCTGATATCTAATTTTTCTGTAAATAAAATTCTCTTCTGAACAATAATAGGTGTCTTTCTAACCTTCTAAATACAAATACCAGGCAGTTTAAAAGGAATAAGAAAGAGAGAAAAGAATGCTGATTGTGAGCAAAAGTATGTAGTAAATATTTAATTTTGTGTTATTTCCACCTCAACTAATGTTAAAAAGAGAGATTTTCACTTCAACTAATATTCTGAGGTCTAAATTTATGTATTTTGTTTTTGTTTGTATTTGTTTGAGTTTGCTGTTATGTTGTCTTTTATTATTCTTATTTGTGTGTGACCTTGTGTGTCAACTGTCAGTTTTTCAGTGAGGTTCATTTCAACATAGGAAAACTTCAAGCGTAGCTGCTTAAGTGAAGCAAGGAGAGTGTCTATTTAGCTACAGTGTAGTTCATTTCAGTGGGCTGACCCTGAAATGTCTGACTTTTACTGCTTGGGTCTACTTTGCTGGGATTGAATTGCCTATTTCTCCTGCCACTTCATTCAGATTCTGGTAAGCATATGTCTGATGCAGCCATGCTAAATTTCACTATCTAAGCCTCTAACCTTTCACTTCTCAGCTGCAGCTCCTCTGCCTAAATCACTTCTAACATTGATTTGTTTCATCTTACAGAAACCTGCACCATAAACAGGATTGTTATTTTCTTGCAACTATAATGTTTATTGCTTCTTTATATTACTTATATTCTGTCTCTTAAAGATTCCTTTCCATTTTGCTGTCAGGCTTCTTGATCACCTATTTACTTTCTTGTAATCTACTGTTCTTCTCACTATAATTCTACCTAAATCTTCAATGATTTTTTGTACTGTGCATCAGTAAGATTCTGATTCTTAACATCACCATCTATATCAAACTGTTTTACTGCTACTCTAATTTCAGATTTCCTTATATTTCTCAGGTTCTTTAGACTCTCAGCAGTGCATTCACCTTAACACATATTGTCTTAGACATAATTTTGATTTCTATTTTTCAAAGACATTTCTATGAACATCCCCAGAGCTTACTCAATAATCTCTCACCAGCTTTTCATGACCTTCCTGTAATATTTTACGTCCACCAGGAAATATACCAGTACTGCTATAACCTACCATTTTCCATTGTATTTCCAGCTTTATGTTCCTATATATTGAAAAATTCCAACAGCCCAAGCCTCTTCCTCAAAATATGAAATATTAGCTGCAATTTTTCTTTTCAGTAGAAATGAGGTCTCCCCATATCTGACATTACAAATAGGCACATTCTGCAGGCAAAGTAATTTATGTCTCTAAGACAGCCAATAATCAAGAAAATCTGTAAACCCTACATTAATTGATTTTATTAATAATTTTACAT
>NW_024378363.1:0-14954 GCF_016835505.1 Polypterus senegalus
CTATTGCTAAACTTTCATAGGGAGCATCATTACATGACATGTTTTGTCTCAAAACAAAAAAAAATATATACCAAATGAAGAATTTATTTAAAACTAATATGACTGTTCACCTAGAAAGAAAAAACTAATACCAAGCAGAAATGCTTTAGTCTGCTAGGCCTGTGTATAAAAATGCTGCAAGTATCTTGTTTGGTACTTTGGCCTAAGAAGACTTTTAAGCACTATTCTGTAGTAAGTTTGGGTCAAGATCAAGAAACATCTTTGACTTCAAATACAGCCATCCATTTTGTTCAGCGACATATTGCTTGAACTATCTCAGTAGTTGGTACCTTTATATGCATGTACCCAAAGCTCTGTTTAGAATTTATTAGCAACGTGTATCAGACGTGTTGAGGGTAATGAAAAGCCACTGTTATTCATTCCAGATGATACTATTAAATGACAATATATGGTCCAAGAGAGGAAAATTAGCACCAAGTATTGAGCGTATGGGTCAAATATTCTAGCTTTTTATCAGTTTTTCTTGGCTGCATGCTTTTCCTTTGGTTCTATTGTTATTGTTAGTGTGACTGTTACTCTCTGTTTCTACCTGTCTCTCCATCACTTCCCACAAAAGTCTGATCTAGTAGTGGTGAATCCTCTGAAAGTGCCACTATTTTATCAATGACCATTTCCATTGCATTTTGGTGTTTGCAATTACATTTTTGTGAGTTAATACACATATTTAAACTCAGTTGCTTAATAATTATGAAGTATTAGTGTTTTGCATTGTGCTAATCTGTAATTAAAAATGATCTTTACCAAGTATTTTAATAACAATAATAAACAATAATAAATTAAATAAATATGCAAAAATAATCTTCTTCTTCTTCTCAGCTGCTCTTGTTAGGGTGCCACAGCGGATCATCTTCTTCCATATCTTTCTTTTCTATGCATCTTGTTCTGTTACACCCATCACCTGCTTGTCCTCTCTCACCATATCCATAAACCATCTTTTGGGCCTTCCTCTTTTTTCTCTTGCCTAGCAGCTCTATCCTTAGCATCCTCCCCAAATATACTCAGCATCTCTACTCTGACATGTCCAAATCAACTAATCTGCTCTCTGACTTTGTCTCCAACCATCCAGCTTCAGCTGACCCTCTAATGTACTCATTTCTAATCCTGTCCATCCATGTCACCCCAATGCAAATCTTAGCATCTTTAACTTTGCCACCTCCAGCACTGTCTCCTGATTTCTGGTCAGTGCCACCGCTCCAACCCATAAACATAGTCAGTCTCACTACTGTCCTGTAGACCTTCCCTTTCACTCTTGCTGATATCCTGTCACAAATCACTCCTGACACTCTTCTCCACCCATTCCACCCTGCCTGCACTCTCATTTTTCACCTCTCTTCCACAATCCCATTCCTCTGTACTGTTGATCCCAAGTATTTAAACTCATCCACCTTCGCCAACTGTACCCTTGCATCTTCACCATTCCACTGACCTCCCTCTCATTTACACACACATATATTCTGTCTTGTTCCTAATGACCTTCATTCCTCTCCTCTTTAGAGCATATCTCCACCTCTCCAGGGTCTCCTCCACCTGCTCACTACTATCGCTACAGATCACAATGTCTTCAGCAAACATCATAGTCCACGGGGACTCCTGGCTGATCTCGTCTGTCAACCTGTCCATCACCATTGCAAATAAGAAAGGGTTCAGAGCTGATCCCTGATGTAATCCATCTCCACCTTGAATGCATCTGTCACCCCCTACTCAGACCTCATCACAGCCATCACTTTTGTACATATCTTGTACAACTCTACATACTTCTCTACTCCCAACTTCCTCATACAAAATACCACAGCTCCTCTCGAGGCACCCTGTCATATGCTTTCTCCAGGTCCACAAAGATGCAATACAATTCCTTCTAGCCTTCTATACTTCTCCATCAACACCCTCAGAGCAAACATCACATCTGTGGTGATCTTTCTTGGAATGAAACCATACTGCTGCTCACTGGTCACCTACTTTTAACCTAGCTTCCCCTATTTTCCCCTAACGTCATGCTGTGGCTCATCAATTTTATCCCCTGTAGTTACTATAGTCCTACACATCCCCTTATTTTAAATATCGGCACCAGTACACTTTCTCCACTCCCCCAGGCATCCCCTCACTTTCCAAGATTCCATTAAACAATTGGTTAAAACTCCACTGCCATCTCTCCTAAACACCTCCATGCTCCACAGGTATGTCATCTGGACAACGACTTTCCATTCTTCATCCTCCATAGCTGCCCCTTCCTCCTTGAATTGTTGCACTTTCTGATTCACATCTCACATCATCCCCCTCTTCTCTCTCTATTCTTCTTATTCTAAGCCTTTCAAAGTACTTCTTTCCATCTGCTCAACACACCCCACCCTCACTGTAGTGTGTTTCCATTTATCCTTTATTACCTAACCTGCTGCACATCTTTCCCAAGCTTGGTCCCTCTGTCTGCCAATCAGTACAGGTCATTTTCTCCTCTTTAGTGTCCAACCCTAATACAACTCATCATCGGCTTTTTTTGGCCCCAACCTCTCCTTCACCTTCAGCCTTATCTCCTTGTAGTCTTGTCTACTTTCTGCATTTTCTGACTATCCCACTTCTTCATTGCCATCCTTTTCCTCTGTATACTCTCCTTTATTCTCATTCCACTACCAGGTTTTCCCTTTTTTCTCCTTCCTCGTCCTGATATCCCGCCAAGCACCCTTCTTGCTGTCACTTACTACATCTGCTGTAGTTTCCCAACTGTCTGGTAAATCTCACTGCCACCGGGTGCCTGTCTCCACCTCCTCCCTAAACTCAACCTTGCAGTTTTCCCTTTTTCAACTTCACCATTTGATCCTTGGCTCTGCCCTCACTCTCTTCCTCTTCTTGATCCTCAATGTCATCCTACAGACCACCATCCTGTGCTGCTTAACATACTTGCCACTGAACCGCCCACTTTCTGTCTCTTGGGTATACTGTTCATACTTCATCCAACTCACTCCAGAATTTTTTTCTCATCCATTACCCTTCTTGTGGTGCATAAGGGACTAACAACATTTATCATCATTCATCATCACACCTCCAATTTCCAGCTTCATAATCATTACTCTTCTGACAACTCTTTTCACTTCCAAAACACTCTTGACATACTGTTCCTTTAGAATAACCCTACTTCATTTTCCTCCTATCCACATCATGATAGAACAACTTGAATCCAATTTCTGATCCACCTGGCCTTACTCCCTTCCATTTAGTCTCTGCACGCACAATATATCAACCTTCCTTCTTTCCATCATATTGGTTAACTCTTTTCCCTTACCAGTCGTACTGCCAACATTCAAAGTTCCTACCTCATTTCCACTCTCTTTATCTACTTCCTCCCTCCTGCTTCCGGACAAGTCTCCCTTCTTCTCCATCTTCTTCTTCGGGCAAGTAGCCCAATTTCTGCCAGCACCCTGATGGCTAATAGGTACTGTGGCAGTCGATGATAACCCGGCTCACTGATCCGGTATGGAAATTTGTATTACTGTCCGCATATTAATTTGGCAAAGTTTTACACGGATGCCTTCCTGATGTAACCCACCTCATTTATCCGGCGTGGACTGGCACGAAGAAACACACTGGTTTGTCATCCCTGTGGCTGAGTTAAATATGTTAATGAATAATAAATATCTATAAAAAAAACTCAAAAAGAATAGAAAAAATAGTTTTGATTATGTAAATATGAACAAATAATTTAATTATGACTATTACAGATGAACAAATATAATATACAGTATTTAACAGTCTGTTGTATATTAAAGCACATTTGACACTCTTTTATTTTATGGTAAATGCTAACTTGCAACTCCAAATTATCAGGTAGAAAGATATTTTGTTGCTGGTGTTTACCCGCTTAGAAATCAAATCTAAAATATGGGATATGGTTGTGGATTTTCAGTTTACATAATTTTGAGCTAGCAAACTGTTGCTGAATCTACTGTTTTGTGATGAACTAAAGTCCTAGTATACATCTACTTTGTTAACTAAGGTGTTAAATTGTAAAAGATAACATGAAGTCAAACAATGATTTGGGGTAGCAGAAATTGCTCCACTTAGGGAAATGTCCAAAGGACAAAAGAAAAGCACTTTTCTTCAAGGTAGAAAATGGCTACAGGGGCTACATAAGAAGAAGAAGAAGAAACAAAAAGTATTCATGGATGGAACCCATCCTACTCAGAAGCTGGCCAAGACTCAACACTAACTTCTAGATCATTGTTTTCTTAAATACCATTGAGATTGGGAAAGGAGAGGCTTGATGCATTTCGGCAGAAGTGAAATTGCACATCATTCATTCAGGGACTCTTCTCTATTCTAGGAATGGAAACGGAAAATATGTTAGTGACAGTGCAGCACCAATAACCTTCCCCATATTTCCCTTTGCTATAACAATACTCCCATATCTATATGGAAAGTAATAAAAAGTTTTTAGAAAATGACATCTGGGACCAGTAACCTGTAGACTGAAAGCAAAACAAAAGTATTATACGCCAAGTTTTTTTCATTTTTGTCTTCCTTTATGGAAACCACTGGTTTCATTTTCCCTTTCCTCTTTCCTGGGTTTCCTACTCTCTTCCAGTTATTATGCTGATTACCTGAAACAAAATGGTTTGATTCTTATTGAGTGTAATGAGGTATTTAGTACATTGTATTTATTCTATGCACATGTCTGTGATTGTCATAGATAGACTGATACACACATAGATAGAACTTTATTTGTCCCTGGGAAATTTGGTTTTCTCAGAAGTTTATTAAATAAATAAATCAAATAAACAAACAGATAGGTACACATACACACTATGGTATGACCTCACGTAGAATGACTAAAAGAAACAAAACTATGACTTGGGTTCCAGTTACAGTGAGGCATTATGGTGGTCTATTGCCACAACTATAAAAGGAGCCCACTAGTGTTTCTTGACAAACGCTTTGCTGAATTATTTTTGGCATAAAGTACTCGGTGTTAGTGTGTCAGAGAGAGGATGTGCAGCATTTTTCATAATGGCACTCAGTTTTGTTTTCATACTTTCTTTTGCTACTGCCTCTGAGTGTACATCCCAAAACTTCGCCGCCTTTCTAATTAGCATTTTTGATTCGTGGCCTTTTGAATTGATGCTGCCAGCCCAGTACAACACAGTGTAGAAATTGCACTGACCATCACAGAGTTGTAGAACATATGAAGAATGTCATTACCTCATATTAAAGGAGCACAATCCCTAAGAAGAACACTGTTCTGCCTTTAGTCCTCAGTGTTATGAGACCGCCCAGCCTATGACTGATGTGGACCTCAAGCACTCATGGTAATGCATATGTCTACATCCACCCCTGAATAGTTCATGCACCAGCATTGTTGGGAAATCTGCCTTGGACACAAGGGCTCTATAAGGATCTTAGCAATGTGACTGTTGCATTGGGTTGGCCTTTTTTACATTATATATATATATATATATATATATATATATATATATATATATATATATATATATATATATATATATATATATATATATATATTTTTTTCTTTTGTTTTCTGTTCATTTTGCATTAAGCCATTTTCCATCAATAATGTCATTTCGCCAAACCAGGCGTTATGGTTGGAACTGACATATTTCTGAAACAAACATCACCAAATACCTGCCAAGAAATGTCCTATGTGAAGTTCTTGTTTTGACATTAGCTTTGTTTTCCTGAATTAGTTTTGGTTTAGTATTCTGTAGAAGTGATATTTCATTAGATCTGTCTGGTTTTAATGTTAGGAAAGCAGTCCATTATATTTAGAATGTAATATCTGTCTAAAATTAGAAATTGAGTGCATTTTATTTTAATGTCACTGCTTGATTTATAGCATTATTATTGTCATATACTTCGCCTGGCAGGCCACACTACCACATGTGATACTGACACACTCTGCATGTATCCAACTGTGTATAATTAACAAATATTTTAGAAATGTCATTACATGAGAAATAAATTGATGCAGAAAGTGGTTTAATGAACAATGGGTTTTTCCAGTCAAATCTGATTCTAATTTACTTTTTGTTACTAATGCCTTAAAGTCATAAGGCAGCAAGACCCAAAATTGGTGGTATTATATCAGATTGAGGTCACTAGGTTTTCTTTCAGGTTTGTGATTTTGCTAGTATAAATGGTGTAATTGGCTACAAAAGTCTTTTATAATATTGTCTTTTTACAAAGGTTCTGTATTTTATAGAATTCAGCATGGAGGGATAGACATACACTCACCTAAAGGATTATTAGGAATACCATACTAATATGGTGTTTGACCCCCTTTTGCCTTCAGAACTGCCTTAATTCTGTGTGGCATTGATTCAACAAGGTGTGAAAGCATTCTTTAGAAATGTTGGCCCATATTGATAGGATAGCATCTTGCAGTTGATGGAGATTTGTGGGATGTACATCCAGGGCACGAAGCTCCTTCCACCACATCCCAAAAGATGCTCTATTGGGTTGAGATCTGGTGACTGTGGGGCCATTTTAGTACAGTGAACTCATTGTCATGTTCAAGAAACCAATTTGAAATGATTCGAGCTTGGACATGGTGCATTACCTGCTGGAAGTAGCCATCAGAGGATGGGTACATGGTGGTCATGAAGGATGGACATGGTCAGAAACAATGCTCAGGTAGCCCGTGGCATTTAAACGATGCCCAATTGGCACTAAGGGGCCTAAAGTGTGCCAAGAAAGATCCCCACACCATTAACACCACCACCAGCCTGCACAGTGGTAACAAGGCATGATGGATCCATGTTCTCATTCTGTTCACGCCAAATTCTGACTTCTACCATTTGAATGTCTCAACAGAAATCGAGACTCATCAGACTAGGCAACATTTTCCAGTCTTCAACTGTCCAATTTTGGGGAGCTTGTGCAAATTGTAGCCTCTTTTTCCTATTTGTAGTGGAGATGAGTGGTATCCGTGGGGTCTTCTGCTGTTGTAGCCCATCCGCCTCAAGGTTATGCGTGGGTTTGGCTTTTACAAATGCTTTGCTGCATACCTCGGTTGTAAGAGTGGTTATTTCAGTCAAAGTTACTCTTCTATCAGCTTGAATCAGTCGGCCCATTCTCCTCTGACCTCTACCATCAGCAAGGCATTTTACCACAGGACTGTCGATACTGGGTGTTTTTCCTTTTCACACCATTCTTTGTAAACCCTAGAAATGGTTGTGGTGAAAATCCCCGTAACTGAGCAATTAGTAAATACCAGACCGCCGCCTCACCAACAAATGCGCACGCTCAAATTGCTTAAATCACCTTTCTTTCCCATTCTGACATTCAGTTTGTGGTTCAGGAGATTGTCTTGACCAGGACCACACCCCTAAACACATTGAAGCAACTGCATTGTGATTGGTTGATTAGATAATTGCATTAATGAGAAATTGAACAGGTGTACCTAATAATCCTTTAGGTCAGTGTATAACATAGATTGAACACCACAAATTTGTATGAGAAAAGTGTACAAAAAAAAAGGTTGATTTACTGTAGAAGTTGTAGTTATAATTATATTCATGCGACTGTACCACAGTATGATTGCTTTTGTGTCATTTAAATGAAACTTCTTATTCTATAGTATTTCTAGATTTTGCTCAACAATTGTACAATTGTATCTTGTCACCTAATGGGATCCAAGCCTTGAAACATAATTCAATCTTAGTTAACTACAGGTCTCTTGGTTGTATTGTTTGCTTGTAAGAACTGTTTTCTATTCTGTGGGTTGGAATTTAGCTATTTCTCTCCTTTGAGTATAGGATGCTTACACATATATATGATAAGTATTTAAAACCTTCCATTTAACTAGTTGTAAATCTTTCAGATCCAAAATATAATACATTATGTCTAAAATATAATTTGACTAGTCAGAATCTGAGCTAATGTATTGTATTTTTGTGTAGGTTTTATGATATATATGATTATATACTGCTCAAAAAAATTTAGGGAACCATCACTAACATTAAGTCAGTTAAACTTTAAGGGATATTATTCTCTCCATTTAGGAAGCATAGCTATTGTGAACCAACTTTACCTGCTTTCGTGAAATGAAAGTGACGACAGCGACTGAAAGGCAACAGCAAGACAACACCCAAAAAGGGAATTGTTTTGCAGGTGGTGGCAACAAACAATTGCTCTCTCCTGATCCTTCTTGACCAATTCATCTCCAGTTTTGTGTTTTGCTATTGTTCTTGTTACTACTGGTCGCATGAGGTGGTACCTGCAGCCTATTCAGGTTGCACAGGTAGTCCAGCTCCACTAGGATGGATCATCCATACATTCTGTCACAAGAAGGTTTGCTGTGTCTCCCAGCATGGAGGAGAGACCAGGAGATGGGCTGATACATGAGGAGAGCTGGGGGACGTGTGGGCCAGCCAGTGCCATCAATATAAATATTTCAATGTATATAAACATTGTAATAAGAGACTGAGACAGTCATAAAGGTTTGAGGTTGTTCAGGCCCTGTATACTGTAAATAATAATCAAGGTCTTCCAAATCTCAAAACTAAACAGAGAAATACGTTAGACAAGACAGGGAGGGTTGCACGAACATATAAACGAGCCGGACCGGAAATTAGGATCGTGGAATGATGGGAAGGCGTGGTGGTGGATGAGTTTTGGACGTCATCAACAGGGGACCAGAGGGAAGAAAGGAACCTGGAAGTGATGGCGTTTTGTTTCTGCGGGAGGAATCATGGCGGCGGTGCTTTGTTCGTTCTATGCAAAAAGAGAGAGAGTGGTTAGTACCCTGCCTTTGTCCCCTAGCACGATTTGTCGCGAATGCCATCGGGTCCTTCAGCTGCTCCCATGCGCTCGGTGTGACATGACCTCCGTCATCCCAGACCCAGGTCGGGCGGCCTGAACCGAGAAGTCGTGAGCCCGTGAGAGGGCATCAGTGTTGGCCTGGAGGCCTCCCCGGAGATAAGCGATGGTAAACTTGTAGGGCTGCAAGTCCAAAAACCACCTGTTATCCAAGGATTCGACTCCCGGTGCAGGGCCATCCACTGGAGGGTGGCATGGTCCGTCACGAGTGTAAACTCCGGCCGAACAGGTCGCATCGCAGAATCGCTACCACCCACTTGATGGCCAGGACTTCGCTCCACCGCAGCATACCGTGTCTCCCGGTCCAACAGTTTCCAGCTGAGGTACAACACGGGATGTTCGACACCGTCGAAGCTCTGGCTCAGCACAGCACTGAGACCTGTGTCTGAAGCATCAGTCTGGAGGAGGAAAGAGAGTAAAATCAGGGGTTCTCAAAACAGGTGCCATTGTCAGGGCCAACTTTAGGTCACTGAATGCTTGTTCCATTGTGCTATTCCACACCACATGGAAAGGGCCCCTTCTTTGTCAGGTCGGTCAAGGGTGCGGCCCTCTCGGAGAAGCGGGGCACAAACTGGAGATAGTAACTTGCTAGACCCATGAAGGCTTGCACCTGCTTCTTGGCTATCAGACAGGGCCATTCAAGGATGTCTTTGATTTTTGAGCACTGTGGCTTCACCAGCCCTCCTCCCACTAGGTAGCCTTAAATATTTGGCTCTTTCAATCCAAAATAACATTTCCGGTGATTGATACAAAGCCCGGCTCTTGCTAGCATCAGGAGGATGGCGTACACCTGCAGTACATGTTCCTCTGAGGTGCTGGAGAAGATGATGATGTCATCCTGGTACGCAGCACAGTTGGACTGGTGGGGCCGTAGAACTCTATCTACCAGACGCTGGAAGTTCGCTGGCGCTCTGTGCAGCCCAAATGGGAGTACCTTATACAGCCAGTCCACCCTAAGGGTGCTGAAAGCAGTTTTCTCTTTTCCGGATGCCATTAAGGGATGTTGCCAGTATCTCTTTGTCATGTCAAGAGTAGTCAAATACCTGGCCATCCCCAGCCTCTTGAGGAGTTCATCCACGCGAGGCATGGGATAGACGTTGAACTTGGAGACCTGATTGAGAGGCTGAAGTCATTACAGAATCTCCAGGAGCCGTCCGGCTTGGACACGAGGATTATAGGTCTGGACCAGGGGCTATGGCTTTCCTCGATGATGTCCATGTCCAACATACGTTGTACCTCTAGCTCCCCCTCAGTACGCTTCGCCTCCGGGAGGCAATAGGGGTGCTTCCTGACTACCACCCCTGGGTCTGTTACAGTGTTGTGCTGAATCAGTGTAGTCCAGCCTGGAGCTTCGCTGACCACTTCCCATACTGACCGGATGGCTCCTTTGAGCTCCCGTCTCTGGTGTGATTTCAAATTGGAACTGAGGTTAAGGGCGACTTTTTCAGAGAAAAGGGAGAGGGTTGGACCGGAGGGATCAGGGTCCTCTCTGTCTCTCCAAAGTTTGAGGATATTCACATGGTAGACTCTCTCGCTCGGTCGACAATTTGGCTGGAGAACCAAATAGTCGATGAGCCCCTTCCTCTCTTTAACCTCGTATGGACCCTGCCAATGGGCCAACAATTTTGAGTGGGAAGTGGGCACAAGCACCATTACGCGATCCCCTGGTTGGAACTTCATGAGGGAGGAATTCCTATTGTAGTTCTGTGCTTGAGCCCTGGATATATGCTCTTTTAAGTATTTTTTCCATTCTATTCGTAACATGCAGATATGTTCCAAGATGTTGGTGGAAAAAAGCACCTCCCCTTCCCAACTTTCTTTTAATAGATCTAATATGCCCCGGGGTTGGCGTCCATACAGGAGTTCAAAGGGGGAGAACCCGGTGGAGACTTGTGGCACCTCTCAGTACGCGAAAAGCACCAGCGGTAAAAGTTGGTCCCAGTTTCTACTGTCTGCGCTGACTACCTTGCGGACCATCTGTTTCAGGGTGTGGTTGAAGCATTCCACCAAGCCGTCTGTCTGAGGGTGGTTTACCGACGTCCTGAGATGCTTAATGCGGAGTAAATTGGCCACTTCCCTGAACATATCCGATGTGAAGGGAGTACCTTGGTCCGTGAGGACTTCTCTAAATATACCCACTCTGACCTACCAGTTCCCATGTGATATTTTTTGAATTGGCAGCTCGCAGAGAAACCGCTTCAGGATATCGACTTCGTGATTTGACCATTACCAAAATATATTTAAGGCCTCTCGCGAAGGTTCCAGGGGCCCAACGAGATCGACACTGATCCGCTCAAAGAGTACATCAAAAAGGGGAATCGGGCAAGAGGAGCACGGTCCCTCCTGGGTATCTGACACAGCTGACAGACCGGCAGAACTGGACAGAACGTCGGACCTCCCTCATTAATCCCGGCCAGTAAAACCGGAGTTTTAATCTTTCCAATGTCTTTTCAGCCCCGAGATGGGCGCCTAAGAGGTGGGCATGAGCCAGTTCGCTACCTTGCGCCCGGTAGGTCTGTGGGACTAGCAACAACTTCCACACCTCACCTTCGTGTTCTGCAACTCAATATAACAAGTCATTGTCTAATACAAAGTTGGGTCCCAGTGGTGTGGAATCGGCTAATGATATGTCGTTCTCGGACTCTATAGCATTCCGGGCAGACTTCAGGGAATCATCATTCCACTGTTCTCTCTAAAGGGACGTGGAATATAAGTGTCGATCCGATCGAGCGGGTCGGTGCTAGCTTCATCTTGACCTGGAGGCTCTCCCGGTGGTACTTCCGGGTTGAGGTCCGGATCTGAAAACAGCTTCCCCGGCCTGCCTGCATCATCATTAGTCAGCCCTGTGCCGGCAGGGAGATGCTGGGAGGGGCCCTAGCCCATCCATCACCAGACCCTGCTCGGGTTTCAGAGTGGCAACAGTTTTATCGCAATTACTTTTCGACCAATATTGTCCTAGTATAACCGGGTAGGGAGGTTGGGTAACACGCAACAAGCATTTCTCTGATATCTCCTTCCCAGGTTATAAAGCACTTCGCAGACTTATACATTTTGGTCACCCCATGTACACACATAATTTTTGAATTAGGTGCTCGCCATTGTCGCAGTAAAACATAACGGTGAGCAACAATGGTAATGTTATTCCCGGAGTCAAACAGAGCCACCACTGAGTGCCCATTCACCAATACCACTCCCGTATCACGGACCGCCAGAGGATTAGACAGGCACAGTACCTCTCACCCTTGATCCAGCTGCAGTCCATCGGCTCGTGTTGATGGGGCAGGCATGTGCCCACATTGCCACACTTGAAACAGCACAGCGGGTGGGCAGCCGGTCCCTCGGTCTGGCTGCAGCCTCGGCGGTGCGACGGGTGGCTCTGGGGTGGGTGTCCTGTCGGACCCACGAGCTGGTTTCTCAGTCTCCTGATTTGGTTCACCGCCAGCTGTCTCTCCAGTAACTCCAAAAGGCCGTTCATGTCCTTGAAAGGGTGCCTCCAGACCTGCTGGGTGAGATAGTCAGGCATGGCGTATATAAACGCCTCACAGACGACCTGCTCTACTACCTGTCGAGCCTGGTTGACGTCTGGCCGTAGCCAGTGCCCGATTTTACCCCAGAACTCAAAGGCCTGGGCTCTTAGAGGGCCACTAGGGTCAAGCCTCCAGTGCTGCCATTCCCGCTTGCTGGCCAGAGGTTATGCCGTAGCATTTAAATATCTCGGCCTTAAGGAGGTCGTTTAGCGCTTCCTCCTCGGGGAGATCATGATAGGCCCGCTGTGCTGGACCCTTCAGGTTATTCTGCCAGCTATTCTGACTAGTCAAAATTTAATTGCAGATACCTCTAAATAGAATTACTAATGACAAGTGAAATTGATTGCAGACATTGAAAATAGGAGCTAGTACAAATAAAGCAAAAATTAACATTGGGCACTAAATAATAAAAGAGAATGCCATATGTATGCCCATGTGGCGTGAATTTCAAGGACTTATTCCATTTAGGGAATGTATCCTGATTTTATTGAATTATAAGCTTCTGTCTGATGTGCTTTGTTGGAAAAGTGTAATACAGATTTGCCATCACTAGTACATTTTTTCATGGTATTAGTCCCAAAGGCAACCACAAATATTGTGTTGAATTCTAGTCTTTATCTTTTGATACTTCATGTCTCATCCCTAAATGGACTGTGATTGTGCACTCGAAGTGATACTTCTAATAATACTGAAATATTTCAGTCATCTTACTCGAAGAAAATGGCATCTTCTTAAATGTGAAGACAAGTTTTAGCTGGTGTGTTTTATTTTTAGCTACTGTCTTTTACTACCTTTTTTTAAGATTGAAATCTATTGACCAAAATAGATCCTGTAGATCTGGACTACATGTTCTACTAAAAATAATTCACATAAGAGATTTTGTGAGAATTACAAGTAGCAGGGACCATTTAAAAATATGTATATTACCTATTACCTACTTGTGGATATTTATTCTTATTTCTTTTAATTCCTTAGAATCACAAATTCTTAACACCATTCTGGACATAAATTTTAAAGTGCCTTTCAGACAGCCTTGGTGTCACAATCCCTCTAACCCATTAACATCTGTGTTTGGTGTTCTTCCAGATGGGCTTAAAGTGGAGAAGGACAAACAAACTGTGATTGCCTTAACTACACTATTGGCACGAGACTTATTTTGCTAAACTTGAAGAATCCTAACTCTCTCTTTAAGTCAGTGGGTACCTGATGTTTTATACTATTTGAAATTGGAAAAAGTTAAATTCTCACTTAGAGGATCTGTGCAGAACTTTTTCAAAACCTTGCAGGATCTATCAATAATATTTTAGAATAAGCTTTTAAAGCACTGAGGAAATAATTCTCTTCACATTTCTTTTTTTTATCTGCCTATTAAACTCATCAATTTATGTATTTTGACCAGCTTTAAGTTTTACTTCGATGGTCATGCTCTCTCTCTCAGGTGTAGGGTTTGGGTTGTTTTGTTTTCAATCCTATTTTTTGTAAAAATTGATCTGTATGAAATGATTATAATAAAATCAATCAAAAAAAATCACAAATTCTTCTCAGGGTCACAAAAAGGTATTTATGTGTGTGAGCAGCATAGTATTCCAGGTTTTGCAGAGTGCACTTACTGTATTCTGTCATTCACATTAACAAAAGCATAAACTGCCTTGAGCAGTTAACTGTACTGTATTTTAAATAATTTGTAAACTGATCTTGTGCCATGGATGAATTCCTACATATGTGCTATAGTTCTTTGTCTGTTCCAACACCTGACTTTCACCATTAACAACCTGTAGTGAAATGTTTAAAGCAAAAACATCTCTTTAAAATGAAAAAATTAAAAGGAATCAGGTAACTGTACCTGACTGAAAAATGATTAATTTTGCTTCTTTTATATTACAGAAAACCCAGAGGGAAAATACATTTCACCTTTCCATGACATACCACTGTTTGCAGGTATTGAACAGGTGGGCTTAGTTTCCAGTATTTGTTTGTTAGACTCTTTTTTTTTTGTCCATTTATAAATATTTGTTTTTAGATATGATTATGTATATGAATAATAAGATTTTTGTGAGGCAAATCTACATTTAGATTTAGCTACGAAAAGAAAGCTTTGAACTTAAACTCAAACTCAAATTGTCAAAGCTGTAAGGAAAATAAAAGTAAGCAGGATTAAATGGAAGTAAAAAAACATGCATGAACATTTAAACTGAATGGTAGTTGCTGCACTGTCTGTTTTCTTTTACATGTATCCACTGGATTTTATTTGTTAGTTGTATTTTATGCAAAATATATCCAGGAGATTGAATTAAAATGTAGAATTTGTGAAAATATTCAATGTTAGTTTAACACAGTTTATCAGATGTTTCCAAATTACTTATACGGAAAGTAATTTATTGAGTAAAATCTACAAGGTAAGGTAGCGGTGGTGCCTTACAACTGCAGAGTCCTCGGTATGGGTTTAAATCATGGCATAGGCACATGTGTATGTGAATATTTGCTTTTGTACTTCAGTTTTATTCCCACATATCAAAAGAATACTTTTTATGATAATTTGCAATT
>NW_024378364.1:0-1944 GCF_016835505.1 Polypterus senegalus
TACTTCAGATATTCCAGTATATTCTTCATGTTTTCCAATCCTAAACATCTTCCAATACCTTCAGCAATGAAACACATGCTTCTTGCACACTCTTTACAAATTTTCAGGCAAATTTACCTTCTATTCTTACTACTTCATGCTGTACAGTACATATAACTTCCTCATATTTTACTCAGTTATTCATATTGCAGTGTACTTATAAAAGAGTGTTGCCCTTGCTCTTAATAATACACTTAAAAAACGAACTCACAGGTTTGTTTCCTTTACACATCTACCTTAATTTAAAATGATAATTTTCGCTGGAAGTATACAGCTGTTTTTAACAATATTGACACAAATCTCTATGAAAATCACATTAACACAATTTTTTATCTACCCTGAAACAAAGCTAAGAGGTTTTGTTTATAAACCAGGGCATAATTAGTTCCAGAGATTATTGGTATTATTCACCCACCTTGTTAATTTTACACAAAATGAGCACATTTCTTAAATGCTATGACCCAAATACACAGTTGTATTAAGTTATTTAACCTAAAATGAATATATTTTTATTTGTTGACCAAGATTGCAGGTTTTTCAGTACACTTAGGAAAATGGGTGGAGGTGGACTGCTACAAGTATTCAGTACCTGAGACTATTTTAAAATGTGTTTCTGTATCTTCTGTGGTATTTTTCCATTCAGAGTATTCTACATTTGCAACAGTAAGGTATGTTACATGTATTAGAGCTACTTTGAAATCTCTGGGGATTCCCAGCTTTTTTATAATTGGAAAAATTGTTAAATACAGTTAGTAAACTTAATTTTTCCTCCAGAGTGCCAGAGTTTTCAGTGGCTGTAAAGGCCAATTTATAATAGCTTGTTTTAGATATTTCGGCAAGCCTATCACTTAACTTACTTTTTAAAAGAGAATTTCTTATTTTGAAGACAACATGGTTATTATACATTACAAAAGATGTATATTTTAATTTACTGGGTAACTTTAGTAAAAATTCTAGTTTTGTTTAAATAATTTTTTAATCACATACGACATAACCAGCTAGCATTAAACTAACCACAGTGAATGGAGTTACAGTTAACTCTGTTAATTCTTTTAGAATTACCGCCTTATGATATAACTGTATATAATAATTTCAACACCCCTCCCCCCTCAAAGTATCTGATCATAATGTAAAGATCTACCTTTGTAATGAAATGTGCCGCTATGTTGCATTCATTTATAATACAAATTTCTGCATATTTTGTTCTCTCTTCTCCTCCAAACAACCAATGACTTCTGATAGGATATCATACTCTTAACACCTGTTTTTAACACTTTGTTGGCTTTGATAAAGCTCTAGTAGGTTTAGTCTTTTTTTTTTTATAGTAATGCTTTCCTCATTAGATTAGATCATTCTGCATTTACCATTTTTTAAAACTTTGCTAGAACCTAAGCAACACTTGATTTTATCCTTATCCTGTATACCTTGTCCAGGTTCATGTCAGTTTCTTAGCACAAGTACTCTAATGAATTTCAACACTAGAGAATTCTACTTCTTACAAACTCTTAAATTCCTTCTGTGGTATTGTTCTCAACATTTTGTACATTTCCTTCTACCAACATACAATTTATTTTCTGTCCTTTTCTCCAACATATTCCATAAATTAAGCTTAATTTATTCCCTAGCCTGACTCATTCTATACATTCAAACAATCTAAGCACTATATCTTTCAGTTAACTCCACTGTCATTGCTGTTCACACATGGATACTTTTTTTTTTAAGCTTTTTCCTCTTTTTACAACCTTTTGTGTTCTTTTTGATATATTATCATTTTATTTCCACACTACCTACTTCAAAATAATTTATATTTGGGTCAGAAATCTGTTTCACCATTTTAAAAAACTATTTCCCAATAAGCTGCAGCAAAATAACATCAGGGAGGAATGAAATGGCATTAAGACCATC
>NW_024378365.1:0-18807 GCF_016835505.1 Polypterus senegalus
ATTGGGATTCCAACTGAGTTAAATGATGACAAAATATTGCTGTGATCAGCGTCATTCCCTCCCAACAATTAACATCTCTGTTTTATCTGTATTTAAAGACAAGTAGTTCTCATTCATCCATTCCTTTAATTCACTAACACAACTAATTAAAGACAACATCGGAGAAACTTCATTTGATTTAAATGAAAGGTATAACTGGGTGTCATCTGCATACAGTGAAAATTAACATTATGTTTCCTAATGAGAGATCCCAGTGGAAGCATGTAAAGTGAAAACAGTAAAGGTCCCAGTACTGAGCCCTCGGACACCATATTGAACTTCTGTGTATAATGATGGAGTACTGTCAGCACATTTCTGTACATATGGAATCGATTTGATAAATAAGAACTGAACCAAGCGAGCACGGGCCTGTAAGCCCAACATCATTTTCTAGCCTGTGCAGTAAAATAGAATGGTCAATGGTGTCAAATGCTGCACTTAAGTCCAACAACATAATTACAGTGGAGTTTCCTTCATCAGAGGATATCAGAATGTCATTTACAACCCGTGTTAGTGCGTTTCTGTACTATGACCAGTGCGAAACCAGACTGGAATTTCTCAAATAAATTGTAATGCGTAAGGTGTGACTGAAGCTGACTGGCACTACTTTTCTAGTATTTTAGAGAGAAATGGTAAATTTGAAATAGGCCTATAATTATTTAGTATGTGTGGGTCTAGGTCTGACTTTTTAAGTAAAGGTTTAATGACTGACACTTTTAGTGCATCAGGTACTGTGCCATGCAATAATGAACTATTGATAATGGTTAGAATAGGCTGCAAGAACATCCATTGCACTTTTACTAGTTTTGTTGGCACTGGATCTAGGGAACAAGTAGTGGGCTTCATTTTAGTAATTAAAGTTAAGACTTCCTGCTCAGTTACAGGATTAAAATTACTAAAGTGCTGAATGCAATGTGCGGCAGGGTCTGCTAAGCTAGTATTTGGTTTGTACTGTGATGCTGAGATCTGGGATCTTATATTTTTAATTTTCTCATTGAAGAAGTTCATAAAGTCTGTACTGCTAATATCTGTTGGTATTTTGCACTGTTGATCTGAATTCCCATTTGTTAATTTAGCCACTGTTCTAAACAGTACCGAGGATTTTTATTATTGCTATCTATTAATGTAGAATAGTATTCTGAGCGAGCTTTAAAGAGGGCTTTTTTATATTTATTAACACTCTCTGTCCATGCAATTTGAAAGACATGTAGCTTTGTTGTTCTCCATCTGCGCTCCAGTTTTCGACACTCTAATTTAAGAGCTCGAGAGTTTTCATTAAACCAGGGAGAGTTTCTATGTGCTTTGATCACTTTTGTTTTTAAGGGAGCCACTGTGTCCAGAGCATCTCTCAAGGTCACATTATAATGTGATGTTAGCTGATCTAAATTGTTTTCCACAATTACACTCGACTTACTCAAGGTATCTATAAATTTTGAAGCAGAATTACAATCTAGATGTCGCACTGTCTTTGTTTTAATCTGTGAGTGTGTTGGCAAGGGCAGAACTAAATCAAATGTAATTAAGAAGTGATCGGAAATAACTACATTTAATGGAGTAATATTTAAATTTTGAATTTCAACTTTGTAAGTTATAATTAAATCTAATGTGTGGTTATGATTATGAGTTGGACCTTTGACAATCTGACAAAATCCTACTGAATTTAACAAATAAGTAAAACATTTGCTAAAAGTGTCAGTTTCCACATCAATGTGTACATTAAAATCCCCATCAGAACTACGTGATCATAATTTATAGCCAAATCAGACAGAAGGTTGCTAAATTCAGTCATGAACAATGAATATGGCCCTGGTGGTCTGTAGACTAGCACTATAATTGTGTTGGAATCTGTTTTAATATTTAAAATGAATGCCTCAAAGGATGTAAAGTTGCCTAAATTTTTAGAAGTGATTTGCATTTTGTTACAATGAATTATTCCAAGGCCTCCTCCTTGACCAGAATCTCTAGACTTATGAAGGAACGAGTATCCATCTGGTGACGCCTCAGCTAGGGGAACAGTGTCACATTTACTAAGCCAGGTTTCAGTGAGAAGACACAGATCAGATTTTGTACTTAATATATAATATCATTTACCAAAACAGCTTTAGTGCCAAGAGAGTGAATGTTCAATAAACAGCATTTAAAACTGCATGGTTCTTTCTGAACTGGTGATATATTTTTTGTTTTAATTTGAAGTAAATTTCTATTACAGATGCCCCTGGTGGAGGTCTGGTTTTATCCCTTGGTCTAATTATACACCTTATTTTTGGTTATCAATTAATTTAAGGTTTGTATCAAGACTAAATTTACTGGATGCCCCACAACAGGGATTATGGGTAACAGCTTCAGGAAAATAACAGGTGGGATAAACAACAGCCTGTGATTTAAGATCACATGACTGCGGCCTGGATGGTGCTCTAATCAGTCAACCAGGCAGTTTTGCTGCCATATTTTGGGATAATACATAAGATCCCCTCCAGTTAGGATGAAGACCATCTCTTCTGAAAAATCCAGGCCTTTCCCAAAAATCATCCCAATTGTTCACAAACGCTATGCTTTTATTTGCACACCAGGTTTCTAGCCAGCAGTGAAAGGAATGCAATCTGCTATAAATCACATCCCTCTATAATCTTAGTAAGGGACCAGATACAAGTAAATTCCGACATTTTCTTTTAACTTTGGTGCATAGAGAGATGAAGTTCCTCTTTAATACCTCAGATTGCTGTAAATAAATATCATTAGTGCCGACATGCAGCAATAAGGTAGATACTTCATCGTCTGCGTCAAGGTCTAATGTGGCCTCTATGCCAGAAATCTTGGCCCCTGCGAGGCATTTAACATTAACTGCTGGTTTAACACAGTTTGGAATTCTAACATTCCACACTATGGAATCGCCAATTATGAGCACTTTCTTATTCTCAGTTTCCACAGGTGTGCTGCGGAGTGCTGAGAATCTGTTCTCGGTCCGAATTTGTGACCTGGGTGCCAGGGGACTTAATTTTGTCATTTTAGACCCCCGGCTTACTGTTACCCAGTCGCCCTGTGGCTGAATTGGTGCTGCTGACTTCGGCCGCACAGACTACAGTGGGACCTGGAGAGACCGAAGCCGAATCAGAAGTAGCCGAATTGAGTTGATCCAATTTTCGGTTTGCCTAATTGCTATCAGATTCCTAGCGTGGTCCTCCAATTTGCGTATTTTCCCGACCAACTCTAAATTAACTAAACACTTTTGGCAGGTGAAGCTGACTACACTGTCGGCCGGAAAACCTGAACTGTACATGCTGCAGGACATACAACATATAAATGTGCCCTCAACGGGCAGAGAGCAGATAGAACTTGCGTTTAGTGTTGATGTCATCTTCTCCGTTTTTTTTGTAATAACTTCTGTGCTTCGGCGCTTTCCGCGTTCAGCTCAATCACTAAGAGACTGTATGCTTTAAGTTTTTACCACCCGCTTAGCGATTGACTTTAATTTGTCACTGCCGGTTATTTCTCCTGGTCAGCTGTAATCTTTACTTCAGTTGAACTTGTTTGCGAAGGGCTACGTGCCTGTGGGAGATGCCGCTGCTCTGTGCTTCCACTTGCTGCTCCGTCTTTATGCTGCCTCCCCAGCACACCACCATATAGAAGAATGTGCTCACCACAACTGTCTGATAGAACATCTGCAGCATCCTATTGCAGATGATGAAAGGCGCCAGCCTTCTAAGGAAGTATAGTCATCTCTGTCCTCTCTTGCACAGAGCATCAGTATTGGCAGTCCAGTCCAATTTATCATCCAGCTGCACTCCCGGATATTTATAGGTCTGCACACAGTCACCTCTGATGATCATGGGGTCCATGTGGGGCCTGGGCCTCCTAAAATCCACCACCAGCTCCAGTTGTACGTGGTTTGAGTCACACCATTTAACAAAGTCCTTGATTAGGTTCCTATACTCCTCCTCTCGCCCACTCCTGATGCAGTCCACGATAGCAGTTTCGTCAGCGAACTTTTGCACGTGGCAGGACTCCGAGTTGTATTGGAAGTCCGATATATATAGGCTGAACAGGACCGGAGAAAGTACAGTCCCCTGCGGCGCTCCTGTGTTGCTAACCACAATGTCAGACCTGCAGTTTCCTAGACACACATACTGAGGTCTGCCTGTAAGATAGTCCACGATCCATATAGCTGGTTCCTGCCTTGTACAGGTTTTCTTTCTGTACCCCAATAACTTCTATTCGTGTTTGTTTTGCACTGGACCACGGTGGTGAGCTGGAAGTTAAGGTCCATTTGGCTACTTATATATGTGACTTTAGCATACAGACCCAACCAGGCTGTGTGGGTCACCCCATGTGCCACTCTTAGGTGAACACCACTGTCAGGACTGGCGTCCCTCTTCTGGACAAGACCCACTTTTATTTAATTAGAATATTCATGGAGGCCAATAATGAACCGCTTTTTACTCTGGTCCCCCCTTTTAGGGTTACCCATAGCAAACTGGTCCGTAAGGGTGGAGCTTTAAGAAGACTGAGGCACACACGGCCTCCACCGTGCCAATCTCACAATACTGGGAGGTGCTGCTGTTTAATACTGAGTTTATTACTGTGTTAATTACTAAAATATTTGTGATGTGTGTACTTGAACAAGATGAAGCTGATAAACTTGAAAGTTGTTTCAAAGTTGTTGAAAATGACAGTTGTTTTGAAGAACATTTTTGTCCAGGAGCATGTCAGATTTGCTAAGCACAGTCGCTGATCTCATCACCTGACCATGTTAATTTAAACAATTGTCACATTTAGCGATTGTGTGCCGACCATTCAGCAGAGTCGTGCTCAGCCCTGTTTCTTACAGCCAATAGTATGCTGCTAATGACACCTGTGGTGTACAAAGGGTTAACAACTGTCACTCTTCAGCAGCAATTTTCACCCTTTATTTTATTAATTTTCCCCTTTTGTTTTGCTATCTGAAACATGAAACAACAGAAAGAGGAGCATCTCTTATTTTTGTTAGGTTCAAAACCTGCAGTTTGTTATTCCTCTTCACTTAACTCTATGCCTTCTACTTCAGGGAAACATTCACTGGTTGTTAGCTCTCCTGCACACACAGTCTGCCCCTAAGACTAAAAACAAAATCAAACCTGTTTAAATTTATCTTAGCGAGTCGCAGGCTAGTTGAAGTCAGACATTAGGTGTCTCACATCAGGCAGCCATCTTTACAGGGACACACCGCCAACTTCCTCCATCTCGCTAAGATTATGTAAATGAAGGCCATGACTTGAATAATGGTTTTGAATTTTGTTAGCTTGGGGCAGTTTCACATTAGAGAAGTTGACCAGCGATTTTAAGTTCCTCCTTCATATGCCCCTGTTTTTTAATATAATCCTGATGCCTAACTTGTATAAACCTACCTTGAGATTAACTGATAACACAATTCTGAGACCCTAACAGTGCTGAAAGTAGTGAATATTGTTGACACACAACTGTGCAAGATGACCTCCTTCTTCTTCTAGCCTGTTGGACCCTCCTTTCATTCCCAAACACATTTTACAGCTAATGTGACAGGAGAAGTGATGAGTTACTGTCTGATTGCTATGAACTGTCTGACTTGACATCAGCTTTAACTAACAGGATGTTATAAAAATCAAATCAAATCAAATGATCTGAATGATGCAGTTTTAATGGAATTGATTCCTGTTTTTTTCCACAGAGAGATAAAACTCTGCCATTTACTGTAACATTTAAATGAATGTGAAAGAAGAGACGTGTGATTCTGACCTGATTATCATGGAGGAGAGGACCGTAAATCTTAAGGAGGACTGTGATTGGGAGAGTGACCGCCCCAAACAAGAGAGTCTGGACATTAAGGAAGAGGATCGTGAACTGGGGTCAGTGAGTATTAAAAAGGAGGATGAAGAGGAGTGTGTCAGCACTGAGGTGGCCAGCTATAGGAGTATGGAGAGTGTCAAGGAAGATGATGTTCATTATGGAGATCAAGATGGAGCAGTGACCGGGTTAGTCTCTTCTCATAGCAGACATTCTTCATATCTGGAGTCTTCTATCAAAGTAAAATATGAATCATTACAGTCTGACAGAAAGATGACTGAAAAAATGTCATCTCCTAGAACTGAGGAAGGTCAGCCACCACCTAAGACATCATCTAAAACAAGTAAGTGAAAAATAACAATCGGTGTACATTTTAGGGTCAGAGTTATAGGCCTGAAAGTGCTGGCTTGTGCTTTTTTTTAATGAAACTTAGACGAACGTTCAAACTATATTAAACACAGCAATTTTACTACATTTTACGAGGTTTAGGAGTCTGCACTTGTTCAGTTATTGTTTGTAACATTATGCAAACACTCTAAGCCTGTCTTTGGTAAAAAGAAAGTGTGTAAACCCCTTGGAATTCCTTTTATTTCTGCAATAATTCCTCCTAATTCTTTGGTCTGATCTTCAATTAAGTCCATAAAACAGACAAGCACAGTCGTTTTAAACTAATAACAATGAGACCCTTGTCATTCCTGAATACATTATTTAAACATGGGAACAGTCCAGTTTGTGACCCCCGTCTTTAGAAACTTTCTGATCCTCCTTTAGCTGCAATGACTTTCACCAAACTTTTCCTGCAACTGCTACTCAGGGTTCAATTTCTTGTCTATTCATAATTTTGAAAGTTTTCAGTTCCTTGCTGTCTCAGGGATTCCTTCAATGATCAGCTGACTTCAGGTAAAGCCAATGAATCCTAAGTTCTTCTGATTGGCCGCTCCAGAACACCAGCTTTCTTCTCTTTAAGACTTTCTCTTGTTGACTTCTTTTGTTTCAGTTGATTGTCTTTTTTATTCCCTAACTTCTCTCAAGCTTTCAGTATCATGACATCTCCTATCCGATTTCTTTGTAACAATTTTTAATTCAGTGCTTCATTGATGATGCCATCCTGTCCTGGTCCTGCAGAAGCAAAAAAGCCCCAAACTGTGATTCTACCATGAGGTGATAGCAATGGTGTGCAGTGATCTTTTACCTGCAGACCATTGTGAAATGCGGACACACACATGGTGACATTGGAATTCAGGCATTCAAAAGACCCTCACACCAGACCATGGGTTACTTTTATAAAACTTTGCATGGAATTGAGCATGAATATATGTGTACACAAAATAAAAAACAGGAAAATGTGTACCTCCAGAAAAAAATATAAGGTTTATAAACCGGATGTATGCCCATTACTACAAAATTTACTTTTTGTAAATTATAGTCACTTTTTAAATATGTATATGTGAACACTCCTTTAACTGCCACCCTGAAAACATTCACATATGGAGCCTGTTAATCTGTTACCTCTATATGCAATGATGATGCTGCATAACTTAATGGACTGGTAGATCAGCCTCTTCAACCATCGAGACCCCCACCACCTGCATTCAAGAATATCTGTTTTTGCTCTTCATCTGAGAGTGAAAGATCATATATGTAGTTACAGTTCCTCTCCTTTGTGCTCTGGGGTTCAGGAAAGGGTATGGCAACGCTGTTTGAGTGGGTAACCACTGTCACCTGGCACATATGATGACATGATTACTGTTATAATGAATAGGTCAGGTCATATGAAACTCTGAGAGTTCAGTAGGTTACTTCACCAACACATATTTCTCCATGTAAAGCAACATCACGTCTGTCAAAGCTACTTTGTCTCAAAATAAATGAATCGTGGTTTGAGTGAGGCCATGGAGGCGTGACCTTTGCCAACCACATCTTCGATGACTTGTGTATTAATGGAATGTCACTGGTTACGGTTAACAAAATCAGCTTCAGTCTTGCTAGGTGCTCTTTTTGCAATATGATTGCAGTAAAGTGTTCCAATTCTATTAGGAGAGCTGGACAAAGCTGCAGATTGACTTTTTGTGTTGGGAAAAACATGTTATGTGTGTACACTTTCACTGTACAACAACGAGATGTAGTGCATCAGCAGTCAGTTAATGGCTTCCAGCACAGCAGGCATAATGGAGTGAAGCTTGGCTGAGATACTATTGAGGTGTCCGCTACTTCCCTGAGAAGAGACATCAACTAGCAGATATAAAGTGATGACAATGCAGAATTTCTTCAGTGCAAATATATATCATTGGTTCTCTTTAAGGGAACTAAAATACAGTTTGTACATCATAGCTCTAAATTTTGAGGTGTCATGTTTGTCATATCAACGCACATTATAATAACAGCTTGGTGAATTGAATTATTATTGCGAGTCGTCATTTAGGTTTGACTGCCTTTTCCTCCTTGATCGAGGGTGTCGTCATTTCCCATTTTCTCTGAAATGTTGTGTATGTATGGGTCAGAGTTACTGTAAATATGTTTGTTCCCCTGTCAAGTTTCTTTTGTAAATCTTGACTTTTGCATGGGAGGTTGCATATACACATTTCAAGTCCAGTTTTATGTGTATGCAAGCTTTATAAATGAGGCCTTAGGACCTTCACTAGCCTATCTATAGATAGGTCTCAACCCAGGCAGCCTGACTCCAAACTCAACAGGAGGCTTCAGCATGCACAGGCCAAAATGTATTGTTGGTTTAAATAGTTATAATAAAGCACTCATCAAATGTCAGTAACCAACTGAAGGACCACCTCCCTGATATCAAATATATATGCTGGAGGTGGTCCTTGAGGAGTGATATTGGTGTAACCTGACCTCTTAAGGCCTCACCTTCAAAATACAAAGATATTTGAGTAATTAATAAACAAAACAATATAAACAACTTGAAATTACATTATCAGAATGAAAAGGCAAGTAATATTTGAAAAATATTGAAAGCATTAAATCAGCTAAGATGTTCTTATAAATACCTATATTTGCTCTCCCAGCTTTATTTTTTTTCACCCTGTCATAATTTCCCAGCCTTATTCTCCTCTCGTTTTATCTCCTCTTGACAATCTTTAAGAGTTATCTTGATGTGAATTTGGGACAGCTTAGCTGTTAGCTAAACTAACAAGCTTGATGGTCTGATGAATGGTCTCCTCTTGTCTGCTACATTTGTTCTTGATCTGTATGTTCATGAGCAGATTCTTATCGAGAAGAGATGGCTTTGCAAGAACCCACATTTCTTTCCTTTTATTTCTCTGATTGCCTCTAAGCCACATCTCCAGTCTCCACTCATTGGTAGAACACCTGACTAGATGGGACTGTAAAGGTTTAATGATGTGTTCAGCATTGACAGTCCAGTTGTTTGTGTGTTATGAGTTCAGATTGATTGTGTTTGTCTGTGATTGTTGTGAAGTTGAAGATCAGATCACATTCTCAGGAGGAATTTGGGCAAAAATTCAGGAGATTTCAAAGGGTACACAAACTTTTTCTTACATCTGTAAAGCAATTTAAATTCTATTGAAGATTTTAAGCAACACATTCTCAGAGCATCCATCCGAGTGTCCATCTCTGTGCATCTTTAGCTAACAGTGTTGTGTTTGGCCTGTTTGTGTTGTAATATGTACAAGAACCCGGGCACACAGTTGGCAACCAGATTTGGGTAAATTTTACACAAACATTAAGATGTTTTTTACACAGAGAACTTTGCCTGGCTGAATGGCCTGTTATCGTTCAAATTGTTCTAATAGAGCTGCAGTCACCTGAGAGAAAATTAAAGACTTGTTGTTGCCTTAGCTCTTCACTTTATGTATTGCTTCATCTCCCTTTCTCTTGTAGCGGGCCTTTTTGTACTTTACTTTAGTATTGTTTTACTTTTAATTTCTCTGGCTTTGACTTGTCTATCATTTAATGATAAATGTTCAGGTTGCTCAGCTAGTGCTGTATTTCAGCTGATGGAAAGAGAAAGACATTGAAAGGTGGAGTTTAGATTTTCATAGGACATTTTTACATACACACTTGAGAAGTCTTGGTGTGTTAGAATGTTAATTTTATTTATTGATTGTCATGAGCATCAAGTTGTGTTTAGTAAAGATTTACTCCCTAATAATCATGTGATTATTATGACATCATATTGATGATTGTGTTAAGGTTGCCTTGGGCATTTCTGGAGTATTTGAAATTGCAGAAGAAGTCGTGTGTTTTTGCTTTTTCAAACAGATTGTTTTCTTTCTGATTTCTTTGTTTAATAATTATGTGCTTTCTTTCAGTTTGACTTTCAAATCTCCCTTTGGCTCATAGTTTTGGTATCCCCTGATTATTTTCTTCTCCGTTAGTATCTTTGCCGTTTTACTATTTACAGTATTTCTTATATATATTTCTTTTCTGGTTCATCATGCTTCCACTGCAAAACCGGTCCCACCCACACGCAGCCGTCACGGCATTTCTCGATTCATATTCGCCTACTTCCAACCCCTTCCCCAAGCTGCCAGCGGCTCCTCTTCATATCTGGTCCCGCTCCCACACAGCCAACACGGCATTTCTCGACAAGCTACTGAAGTACGCTTACAAAATAAAAAAAACTCTGCATTAGGCGAAAATTTATTTCTCCAGCTAGATTCCATGCTCAGAACCATCAACCCCTTTGCTAAATCATACAAACACATGCATGAAATCGATTTGCATCTATCCCATAGGCAACTCCTGTAAACAGATTTCCACGCTTAATATGAATTCCGATCCTATGGTTTACCCACTTCTACTCCCTTACGGAGACATTGGCTGGCACAAAAGATTTACAACATGTTCCCGATAAAAGAACTACCAAGCAAATAAGGCTTACTCAGTGCCAGTTTTATGTGTACAGATTAGCAGGAGGAATGAGGAATACATTTAGTATTTTGCACTCAAGCAGCAAACTATTCCAACAGTACTTCGTAGATGTGTATGTTAAAACAGAGGCGCGCTTCTCAACTATCTCTGATTACATCAACAAGATCTGCGCGTGGAACAATACAAAGGACTATCTGATGTGCTGCAAGAAAACGTATGTGTAGGCAAAATGATCATATTACCGTCCACATTTGCAGGAAGTCCAAGATACATGCAACAAAACTATCAGGATGCCATGACCATAGTACGTAAATTCAGAAAAACCTCATTTATTTATCACTTTCACATGTAATTCTGCTTGGCCGGAAATTCTACATGCACTGTCGGATACCCCCAAATTTTTTTATTAAATGTATTAATAAAAACCCACAGAATGAGTAATTTAATAAGACTTCATTTGCATACATGAACTCATTAAATTTAATACACAGTAAAATGCAACACATTTAATTTCAGTTAGCATAGTGCACGTCCATGAATATTATAAAGGGCTGTATGAGTGAGGCCGGTGTGTGATAAAGCTGACCAGTCCTGGTTTCACTTGCCACTCCTCACCCAGAGCAGACACTAATACTAGTAATGGCTCTGATCCCAGGTTTCTTCATCTTATAATTTTTTTTTTAGATTACTGGTGCTTCTGTTGGTCAGTGCATTAATACTTCACTTTGTTCATTCTTCTGTATTGCTTTAGTGATTTAAATGAGCTATTTTTGTATACGTTTTGCATTTAGGAGTCCACGTGATGCTCAATTGAATAATGGCTGTGGTGTAAGAGTACTCCGTGACTCTATCCTGCAATTACTGTTTTTACAAATTAATCTAAAAAATGTCTCATCAGAGCATCAACATACCATTTGTGGTTTTTGGTGTGACATATGAATTGTTCAGATCAGAAGACACACCCTGGCTCTTTGCATTCAAGGCCAGTGAAGAAAGCCCAGAGGAGTTTGATTGAGGCTGGCATGGCGACTGATAACTTTCCACTGTTAATCAACTGGCGGCCTTTATATTGGAGCAAAATGGAGTCCTAAGTGTGACCTTGAATGCATCAGAAGAGAGGAGGTTATCTGACCTTCATAGTGATATTGTAGAAATTAGAAACGAAAAGCAGAAACTCCTGTCAGTTTTTATTCAGGTCTGTACTCAAGTGGAGCAGCATGACACAGAGAATACATTCCTTTTATGCTGAGACCCAATCTCCCCATAAGAAACTTTACAGACAATAAGATGGATCAAGGAGAGGCAACATCAGAATTAATGGAGTTCCATATAATGAGTGGAAAAATGTTTGGCTTTATGAAGAAATAATGGCTTTTGGTTTTCAACCATTTCTAATTCCAGGCCGGGCACACACAATACATACCAGGCAAAGTAACATGTCTGCGTCCAGTTCTGACTGACTTACTATTCTGAAAGATACACACAAACATTCAAATGTAACTTTTGAAGGATGGAAGGTCTACTTTTACTCCCAGTTATTCAGTCAACACCACACCAACCCCACAAGACATCATCTCTGGTGATCAAAAAGGCTCCACAAATTGATCTTTCTGCTTTCCTGATTTGTCTGAGAAAACCTCAGACTTCCTTCCCAGGGGTGCATCGGCATTTCACTGACCCTCAACAGGCGCTCAGTGCCTTTGACTCCTTCATGTCACTGGTGTTTTGCCGCTTTGACTGTTTTATTTATGATTTACCAGTACTGCTTAGACATTTTCCTGAATAATTAATTCATAATTACTACTTCTTTCTTTTTTTCATGTGTATATTTCGTGTGTGTACATACACATGTGATTAGAGAGTCATTGCCGGTTGTGAGGGGTCAGGACACGAGCCTTTCATGCTGCACATACTCTTAACCCACAATTGTTTAATATTTGCTTGCATGTCATATTTATCTAAAGATGTGTTTTTTCATATTTTCACCACATTGACTCTTGTATTGTGAATGTTGGGGTCAGGATGGGATTGTTTACTGATCTGTCTCCATGTTTGCCCACTCATAAGCAGAACCTGTTGATTTTTCCTGTATTTTAATTTGAGAGACCTCGGTTTAGTTTTTTGCATATATGGTTTAGGGATGGGATTCTGGAGTTACTGTCTACATTATACATGATTGCTGGTGGGGCTACTGGGTTAACTTGTGTGGCACCTTGTAACGTATTTCATTTACTTTTCTCCTTTATTGCTGTTCTTTGTTTTCCTCTCTCCTGTCTAATCTCAGTGTCTTCTCTTCTTCTTGCAAGCACTCAATTGTTGCTGATTTATTATTTTTGAGCTATTCTGATACAGCCTGTTTTCAAGATTTGTTTCTTTTGGTTAAAGACATTCATTGAGGTGTCTCCACATGTTAGTGTGTGGCAGTGTCCTTCTCAGCCACTAGTAAAAAAACTTGGAGCTTTGGGCCGAGTTCACTATGCTGTGCCGCTGAAGGTTCTTGACTCTGAGGTGTTTCAGAGGCAGGTTTTATTTTGTGTTGATGGAGATTTGTTAAAGAAAACTCACCTGTGTTGCAGTCTGTGCCCCACCTCCATAGAATAACACATTATATTAATCTTTTCCTTTCGTTGTCTGAATTCCAAATAATCATTGGTATTCGTGCAAATGCATTTATTAACACCCTGCTCGATGAATCTCATTCCCTGATTAATCAGCATTTTCCTCCGTCTTCACAGGTGCTTGCCAGATTTATTATGAATCTAAACTCAATTGATGTATTTGTATTCTTGCTCTCATTGCCTGACCATCGCTGCATTATGTTTCAGCTATTTCTCCCTTCGTCAGTGTTTTCATGCGGATTTCATTAAACAAACCTCTGCTAAACTTGAGTAATTTATAACACTAAACAAAGACTCTGTTTAAGATCCACCTTGTGTTTGACTGGCTATTAAAGAGCATATTCAAGGCCTGACCATTGCTAATGTCACCAAATATTCTCACTCGGCATACAGTAATATTGACAATCTTGAGAAGCGTCTAAATAATCTTTTAAGTACACCTGTGTTTTTCTGATCCAGTCCACAAGCTCAATATGACGCTAATCAGAGAAGGTAAATGACAATCTTGTGCAGAGTTGAGAATTCATTTCATTTGCACTCGTTGCTATCTCACTGGTGCTAAACTGAACGAGATGTGAGCTCTTAGACTGCACAGATGAGATTTGTTATCATCCACGTCTCAGGTCGAACAAAATATAGTGATAGTACAGATATATAGATAATATCATGAACTACTGCTTGGAGATTTATAAAGTTTATAAAATTTTTTCTTATACTTTCCTCTCTGCTGAACTCCCATCTTTGGAGTTATTCATGTGTTTTTTAATTTAATTAAATTTTCAAAACTCTCACAAAATGATGCTGCTTTTCTAGAGGCTCCTGTTTTAGCTGAAGAAATTAAATCCATTAAATGCATGGTGGTATGAAGACAGAAGTATATTTTGCATTTCGGCCACAAGTGTCCAGTTTGCTGTTTTAGGTCAGGTGTCACTTGGGTCTCTGGGATTTTTCAATGACCTGTGTATTTTATTCATTTAAATTTTACCTTGTTCTCATTGTATATTAAAATATTTTGGCTTTACTATTCTCGGCCTCTTTTTAAAATCAAATTAAAAAAATATTCTGGAGTTGGGTGGCTTTGGACTAATTGTTTACAAATATTAAAACACATTGTGTTTAATAAAAGTTCATTTCATATTTGACATGACACTCTCCAATGTAATGATGGGTGATGATTATTACTTTCTACCTGTAATAATTAACAATATATAATGTTATAATATTTTAAGAATATGATGACAAAATGATGATGCCATTCTGTAATATAGTTAAACAAATCAACAATAGTCTTTGATTTGATTGTGCCTATCACATCACAATAGAGAGTTGAGTCTCTGTTCACTTGCTACCTAAGTCAAACGATTGCTTATGCTTATCAAAGTTTGTTCATAAATTAAACCAGTATTTATTTAGTGTTGTAAGATAATGTCCGTATGAAAGCGGATGGTTTAAAAATTAATTTTATTTTATCTTTTAAACATTATACAGGAATCAAACTTCACTGCTGTACTGAATGTGGCAAACAGTTTTCACAGAGAAGCAGTCTTCAGAGCCACCAAAGAATCCACACAGGAGAAAAGTCGTATGCCTGTTCTGAATGTGGTAAACAGTTTTCCGATAGAAGCAGTTTTCAGCACCACAAAATAACTCGCACAGGGAAGAAGCCTTATTGCTGCTCTGAATGTGAACAACAATTCTCTTATAATAGTTATTTTCAGATACACATTAAAACTCACTCAGGAGAGAAGTCGTATTGCTGCTCTGAATGTGGCAGAAAGTTTTCACAGAGAAGCTATCTTCACAGCCATCAAATAATTCATACAGGACAGAAGCCGTATTGCTGTTCTGAATGTGATAAAACGTTTTCACAGAGAAGCCATCTTCAGAGCCACCAAAGAATTCACACAGGGGAGAAGCCATATTTCTGTTCTGAATGTGGAAAACAATTCTCTTACAGTAGTAATTTTCAGATACACATTAAAACTCACTCAGGAGAGAAGTCGTATTGCTGCTCTGAATGTGGCAGAAAGTTTTCACAGAGAAGCTATCTTAAGATCCACCGAAGAATTCACTCAGGAGAGAAGCCATATGAATGCTCTGAATGTGGTAAAAAGTTTTCACAGAAAAGCAATCTTCAGAGCCATCAAAGAATTCACACAGGGGAGAAGCCATATTGCTGTTGTGAATGTGGCAAGAAGTTTTCAATAAGTGTCCAACTTCAAAGGCACCAAAGACTTCACACAGGAGAGAAGCCATATAAATGTTCTGAATGTGGTAAACAGTTTTCAGAAAGAGGCCATCTTCAGAGCCACCAAAGAATCCACACAGGAGAGAAGCCATATGACTGTTCTGAATGTGGTAAAAAGTTTACACAGAGAAACCATCTTCAGATTCACCAAAGAATCCACACAGGAGAGAAACCGTATTGCTGCTCTGAATGTGGAAAACAATTCTCTTATAATAGTAATTTTCAGATACACATTAAAACTCACTCAGGAGAGAAGCCGTATTGCTGCTCTGAATGTGGCAAAGAGTTTTCACAGAGAAGCTATCTTAAGAGCCACCAAAGAACTCACACAGGACAGAAGCCATATTGCTGTTCTGAATGTGGAAAAAGGTTTTCACAGAGAAGCTATCTTCGGAAGCATCAAAGAATTCACACGAGAGAAAAAAATGACAGAAACTCCCCCACCTTGCCCACAGATGAACACAGTACAATGCTAAACAACAGAAGAAAGAATTCAAAAAGTTTGATGAAAACAAAAAAAGATCTAATTGGGGAAACTACAAGTAAAGTGGTAAATACCCTGCCCCCCTCCAACAGCCTCATGTGGAAACAGAACTTACTCATGCATGGCTTATGAGGGGCGAACTAAGAACAAAAGGTGTACGCCTCATCATAGTTGCACAAAACAGTTGCTTGGACGCAAAGTGGTTCAGGTCAAAAATAGAGGAAAATAAATAAAAATAACCCATAATTGTCGCTTCTGCCACAAAGAATTAAAAACAGTCACACATCTTGTTGGTGGGTATGAGGTACTGATTGATGAAGGATCATACACTGCACAACACCACAAAGTGGCCAGGTTCATTCACGGGAAACTATGCAAGAAGTACAACTTACCAGCACCAGAAAGACACTGGCACCACAACTCAGACCACATAATGGAAAATAAGAAGGTGCAGTTCACTTGTAGCACAGCAATACTGACTGACTGAAAAATAGAGGCCAGAAAACCAGATGTAAGAAATCCTGGATAACAGAAGTATTAGTTCCTAGTGATTACTCAGTCCTAGCAATGGAGAGGTAAGAAAGAAACAAAATACCAAGAAATGCAGTCTGAGATATGACAGATGAAATGTAGACCAAAAAACAAAAACGGAAGGAGTGCCTGTTGTTCTAGGATGAACAGGACTGATAAAGAAAAACGTTCAGGCCCATCTTGACAAATTACAATAACTCCTTATGACCTGCAAAAAGAAGCCTTATTAGAAACAATGCAGGTTCTACACTGAGTCCTTGTGGGAAACTTACGAGAGTGAGAAGTTAAGCAGTACAACGAGACTGTCCTGACTAAAGAGTGAAGTTCACTCCTGTTTTGATGGTAAGCACACCAAGAAAATTTGGAAGAATTAAACCTGAGAGAAGCTGAATTACTGTTCTGAATGTGGTAAACAATTCTGTCACAGAAATATTCTTCTGATGCACATTAAAATTCAAGAAAGAGAGATATGGTGTTCTGAATGTGACAAATAGTTTTCATGGAGAAACAATCTTTTGGATACAACATCTACATTTATTTAAATAGCACACTTTCATATAAACAATGTAGCTCAAACTGCTTTACAAGATGTAATAAGAAGGAAGTTAATTATAGACATAAACAAGATTATACAATAATATACAGTATGTAACAAAGAAAAAGGTAATGTTGAATGGCCAAGTGGACAGAAAAAAGCAAAAAAAACATCCAGTTAGGCTGAAGAGAAAAATATCTGCAGGGGATCCAAGGCCAAAATACTGCCCTGCAAACACTAGGTATTCTACATAAATCAGTCCTCATGGTTTACATGCTTCACATGAAGATTTTGATGATGATGATGGCCATCTAGACATCTGGGACAACCGCCATTCAATCCATAAACACGAGGCAGTGTGGTATGTTGATCAGGAGGTGGTGGAGCACATGGTCACCACAGAAGAAATGTAGAAGACAGCAGAGAACAGTACAGATTTATATGGAACTGCAGAACCCAGAGGAAAATGATAATCCAGTGTCCATATAGACTAATAGGGATACAACTAAAATGTAGCTATGAAAAGTCATTTTAAAATAATTGTTTATCAGTTTTTATATCTTCTACAGAGTTATCCTGGTGAATTTCTATTGGTAAAGTATTTTGAGTTTTTAGGCGTGTTACAGTAAATGGCCATCTCACCAGTTCTTTTCAGATTTTGTATCTTGAAATTATAAGCAGGCCTTCATTTGAAGATCTGAGGTTATGACTGGGAGTGTAAGGGGACAGACATTCCAAAATGTAGGACTGGGTGAGATTATTTAAGGCTGTGTAAACCATTACACCATTCAGCAGACATGTGAATTATCCTTAAGTGCTAATTTTGGACTTGAGGACCACTTTGTTCATATATAAGTAGGGGACTATCTGTTGTCGTATTTTAAAGTCAATTCTAATTCTACAGTAACGACACTAAAACTGATGAAATGTGCTCAGACTTTCATTTTCTGATTAAGATTCTTGCTGCTGCATTCTGCACTAACTGTAACTGATTGATGGCTTTCTTAGGTAGTCCTATAAAGAATACATTATGGTAATCTATTTGATTGAAAAGAAAAGTGTGAACTAATTTTTCAATGTCTAATAAAGTTATAAGAGGTCTAACAGCTGTTTTCCTGAAGTGGAAAAAGCAGTCCTGGTAATCTGATTAATATGTGATTTAAAATTTAGGTCAGTCAGTGATTACTTCTAAATTCTTTACCTCCAACTTTACTTTTAAGCCTAAGGCATCAAGTTTATTTCTAACGCCCTCACAATGTCCATGTTTGCCAATAACTTAAGATTTCTCTTTTCTCCTTATTAGTCAGAGAAAGTTACTACTCGTCCATTCAGAAAAACACGTAATACACAGGATCACAAGAAAATTCACACAGGAGAAGCCGTTTTGCTGCCCTGAATGTGGAAAACAATTCTGTCACAATAGCACTTTACTTCACAATTTATTTTTGTATAGCCCAAAATCACAAAAGAAGTGCTGCAATGGGCTTTAACAGGCCCTGCTTTTGATAGCTCCCAGTCTTGACTGTCTAAGAAGACAAGGAAAAACTCCCAAATACAAAAAATAAAAAAAACAAAAAAGAAAAAAACTTTTGTAGGAAAGGCAGTTCAAAGAGACACCACAGAACAGAACACAAGTAATCCTCAAAACAATATAATAGTGTGATAGACATATTCAAAATACAGAGTAGAATTGAACAGTAGATGA
>NW_024378366.1:0-16719 GCF_016835505.1 Polypterus senegalus
AGAACTGGAAGGCAATGCTAGTTAAGAGTGAAACAAAGACATGCTGTCTTGTTCAAAGTCACTGTAAGCTACACAGCTAGACGAGAAGAATAAGTTAACTATAAGCCAAGCAACTGAAAGGAAGCAAATGAAAGAACAAAAACATGCTCGTTTAATCGTGAAAGAGCGAGGTAACTCCCAGTTTCTATTGTCATAAATAACAGGAAGCTGTCTCTGTTATCGTGGTAAAATGCTTAAGCTTGTCTCAGCTTGCTGCGTTGAGGCTGCTTATAATTTATTTTGTTATGTTTAAAAGTACAAACACTCTAAATGGATTGTCACATTTACTTTAATGCCTGTAAAATTTGCGTTTGAAGTTCCAAGGAATCCATCTTAACTTGAGTTCTTTGTTTCCTAAAGCCTTATCTTTCCTTTTACATTCCGAGTTTTTTTTCTTTTCTTCTTCTTCTACACAAGATCTCTGACGATTAGCCAGTGGTTGGCGTTTTCTCATTCAACAGTCAATCAATACGGCAGTCTTTCAGGCAGGATAAATGCTGTTTTCAACCTGTTCTGCTACCGTCCGGACACAAAAAATAGAATTAACTGCTCAAAGCCTGGTCCAACTTTGTAAAAGCGACTGAATATTTTTGTGTTTTTCTAATCGCTGAAAAGTCCTTTCATTGCAATTAACAGCAGACACGTGCTTGCGGAATATTCCACAGTTAAGAGAGTTAAGGAATATACAGTATCCGTGTGCCATGATGGAGTCCATAATTCTGAGGCAATTGAAGGAATCATTGCCTACATAATGCTAACAATGCCTAATCTGACTGCTAAATTTTGACTTTGAAGACATTCTTAACAAAGGTAAAACACACGTGGTCGGCGGGATTCGAACCTGCGCGGGGAGACCCCAATGGATTTCTAGTCCATGCGCCTAACCACTCGGCCCGACTACTGCAATCAGGTGCCAGCGATACAGCTTTAGGCTAAATTTATTTGTTTTGTTTTTTTTCATTTCTCTTTCTGACTTCTGAAAATTACTCGTAATTATTGAGTCTATGGAGGAAACTACAGTGGCCCCCATCATGCTTTCAGTTGTTACTTATTTCTTGATTTAACTTTTCTTTTTTGGCCGAATTCTAAGTTGAGACACAAAATGTCACCGAGAAAAAAGGGAGATAAGCAAGAAACACAGCTGATACGGATATTAAGGAAAACAAAGGCAGGCTGACGTGTACTGTTGCAAGTCGGACCGATTGTTTATCAGCTCTTCTTTACTTCTCCTCTTCTTTAGCCTTTGCTGCCTCCGAAGAAGGCTGCGCGCATGATTTACTGATCCCGTTCTTATTAGATTCGTTTCACATCACATGTGAATTCTGTCATTACACCCACAATCCTTAGTAAATTTAAACCTTCAGACCCTGGCAGCCTTATACCAATAGCCCTGCACGAAAAAAATAAATGAGGTTTGTGTTAAGCGACCTTACAGTCTTCCTCTCAAATTCAGACCAACAAGTGATTTTGAGGCAATCTTTGAACAAGACTGTTTTTTAAATCATTAGTATCCATTTCAGTTTAGTTATGGTGGTCACTGCTTTGGGGGTTTGCAGGCTGTATGCGTTTTCGACGCTGATCATTTTCTAGACTGCACTCAAATGCTTTGCTGCAGTCTGTGCCGAGGACATTAACTTTGCACTGGCGCGTTCAGTATCCGTGTTGAATAGAAACTGGTAAGCTTCAGCGGAATGTGTTCTTATGCCTCCCATTGATTGCAGCATCTACCACTTTTTGTTATTTGAACCGTGAGCTACTGATAAGATTTGCAAATTGTATTTTATAAAGGGTTAATCCTTCTTTTCAGTTAAACTTTGCCAAAGGTTGGTTTTTTTGGAAACAAAAGGGGTTTTAGTCCTTTTTAACCCCTTTTTGGAAGATTGGCCAAACCCCGTATCTTAGGCTTAACAGAATTCAAGCCCTTCTGTTTTTTTAAAATTTTAAATTTTGGCGAACGGGGGGAAAAAAGGCATTTTTCTCTTTGGGGGGGGGGAACTCAATTTAGGGGAAAATTTAAAAGATTCTTGGGTTTAAAACCAGTAATTAGCTCCCCTAACCCGGAAAAATTAAATTTATTAAGCCCAACAAATTAAAGGAAAAATAAAAACAAAAAAGCCTTTTTTTTTGAAAAGGAAAATTCCCCTTTTTTTTAAAAAACGGAAGTTCTTTTTGTGTAAAAATTTCGTTCCCCTTCTCTTAAACTGCTTAAATTTTTGTTAGTTTAAAAAACAACCTCAAATGGTTTCATTTTTTTAAAACTGAAAATTTTCGTTAAGTTAAAAAACCCTTTTTTTTTGTTTAAACCTTTCCCTTTTAACACTATTTTTTTTTTTTTTCTTTTCTAAAAGTCTTTAAGGTGGTTTCTTTTTTTTTTAAAGAATATACCGGGTCTTCAGGAGGAAATCTGTTTCCCTTTTTAAAGGCACAAAAAAAAATTAACTGCTCAAATTTTTAAATTTTAACACAAATTTTTGGTTTTTTTTTTCGCGAAAATTCCCTTTTAAAAACCCCTGTTCCAATATTCATTAAAAATTAAAAAAGAAATTTTTCCCCAAGTAAAATTCTAAAGGGTTTTTTTTTCTTTTTTTCAAATTACTTAATTTTTTTTTTGAAATTCAACAAATAAAAACCCTTTTTTAATTCCGACCCGGGGGGCCCCCAAAGCGGGCCCCAAACCCCCCAAAAACCCCTTGGGAAAAAAGGGGGGAAAATTTGTTTTGGGGGGGTTTTTTTTTTTTTTTTTCTCTTTTTACTTCTTTTTTTTGGGCTTGGGGGAAAAGTGCCCCATTGTTTTTGTTTTATTATTTTTTATTTAAGTTTTTCTTTTTTTAAAAATTAGAAAAAATTACCCGGGGGCAAAGGGGGGTGCGAAAAAAAGCTTTCGGAAAAAAGCAAAACGGGCACGGGCTTTCAATCGACCCCTTGTTTTGCTTTCTTTCCCCTTTTTTTTTTTTAAAAAAACCCATATTTTGTCCCTTCTTTTGTTGGGCCCCTGACTGTCATTTACCCAAATCCCTTATTTTAAACCTTCGCCCCCGCGGCCTTTCCAATCCCCCCGGAAAAAAAAATAAAAGAGGTTTTGTTTTTCTCCCAATCTTCCTTAAAAAACCGACCAAAAAGTATTTTTAAATTTTAAAAATGTTTTTAACTTATTCCTTATTTGTTAGGTGGCCTTTTTTGGGGGCCTTTGGGTTTTCCCCTTTTAACCAAAAGCTTTTTCGGAAAAAACTTTTTGGCGTTCTTAATTTTTCAACAAAAAAGTTTTTCAATTGTTCTTTTTTAGGCATCCTTTTTTTATTTGAACCTAGGGCCGAAAGGGGTTTGTTTTTTCGGTGAATGAACTTTAAAATTTCTTTTGGTTTATGCATGCCGCCCGGGAAGACCCTTTGGGAAACCACAAAGGAAAGATAAAAACCACACTCTAACAAAAACCCGTACTCGTTTTAAATTCCTTAATTCCCCAACCCCCCTGTTTGTAAATTCTTAAAATTTTGGACTGGGGACTATTTTGGTTTTTTTTATCCCCTTTAGGGGCGGGGTTTGGCAATATTTCGGAAGGGTAAAAGAACCAAGTGTCTTGGTTAAACCTTATTCTTACACTCGGTTTTCTTAACAAAATGGGGAAAAAAAAAACAAAATTTTTTTTAAAAAAAAGCATAACCCCGTTTCTTTTTCTTCAGGGAATTTTCTTTATTTAAAAAAATTAACTTTTCCCAAACTTTTTACCTTATAAATTTTTTGTTTTTTAAAAAAAAAAACCTTTTTAAAAAGCCACTTTCCAAAAAATTTTAAAAAAAAAATTTTTTTTTCCAAAGATCCACTTAATAAAATTCTTTTAAAACCTTACTTTTTTTACATTCCTATTTTTTTTTCTTTTTTCCCTTTTTAACAAATCCGGAACCGTGGGGCGAAAATAACTGGCGGTTTTGGCGGGGTTTCCAAATGCCCCCGTCGGAAAAAAAATTAAGCCAAATGGTTTTTTTTTTCCTAATATTTTTTTTTCTAATTGAATCTTTTTAAAAAACAGGCCCCCTTGGAAAATTCCCTTTTTAAAAATTGAATTCTGTGTCCAGTAACCAAATTCCCCAGGAAAAGGGGAACAAACCCCTAAGCTAACAATTAAAAAAGGGTTTTTTCTTTGGGCACTTAAAAAAAAAACCCTTGGGGGGTTGCCTGGGGAGCCCCCAAAATTTCCCATCCCTTCCCCCGGCCCTTTCTCAATAAATTTGGGATAACTTTGGGGAAATTTATTTTTTTTTTTTTTTTTCTTTTTTTTACTTTAAAAAAATTTTAGTTTTGGGGCCCGGCCCCATCTCCCCTTTCATTTTCTTATTTTTGATTAATTTTTTTTGGCGTTTAAATTAGACTTTTTAGGAAAAAAAGGGGGGAAAAAAAATTTAAATTTTAAAAAACAAAAACTGTATGTTTTCCTTGAACCCCTTTTTCCCCCTTCTTTCTTTTTAGTTTTTGCCTCCGGAAGGCTTGGGGCCCTTTTTTCCCCCTTTTTTTGACGTTTCCCCTTTTAAAAGTTTTTCCCCAAAAAGGGAATTTAAAATTCAATCAGTGCCAAACCCAAAAAACCCCCAAAAAAAAAAAGGGTTTTTTAAACATACTTTTTCCCCCAAAAACGCCCGGTTTTTGGGCAATCTTTTTAACAAGATGTTTTTTATTTTTCCTTTAGTTTGTTTTGGGGTATTTTGGGGGGGGTTGCGTATCTTTTGGGGGGAATTTTTTAAAATTAAAAATTTTGTGGGGGAAAAAATTTCCCCTGGCGGGGGTTCCCCTTCCCCCGTTGCGGGAAAAAATGGTAACTTAAAAAAATTTTTAAAACCCCATTGAGACCAAAAACCCCTTTTTTTTAACGTGGAAGAAAGATTTACCGGTTTTCTGGCAATAAAGGGCTTTACCTTGATTTTCTAAAGGTTAAACTTTCCCCCAAAGGGTTAAAATGGGGAAAAAAAGTTTCAATCCCAACCCTTTAAATGGGAAAGCAAAGGCCCCAAAAATTTTTTAAAATTTTTTTCCTTGTCTAAACCCCTTTTTTTTTTCTCTAAAATTTTTTCTCCCTATTTAAAATTTTTGATACTTTGGGGCCCAATTTACAACAATCTTTAAAAAACCAAAGCTGGTTCAACCTTTTACTACACAAAGAAAAAAAGGGGTTTAAATTAAAGCCAAAAAAATGGGGCAAAAGGGAAAAAAAAACTCTTTTTTAACGTAAAACGGTAACCCCAAAATTTTTTTTAAAAAAACCGTTCGTTTTGGGAAAAAAACTGCTTGAAAATTGCCTTAGGGTCTTTAAATTTGTTAGTTTTAAAAAAATCTAAAGGTTTCCCCAACTAAGCCGAAAATTTGCTTGGCCAAGGAATCCATCTTAACCATTCGCCCAAACCTTATTTTTTTTTTTACTTTATTTTTTTTTTTTTTTTCTTTTTTCCACTTACCAGGGGTTCGTTTTTTCATTAAATCAATTTTTCTTTCGGGGAATCTGTTTTTTTTTTTGCCCGGGAAAAAAATTAAGGGAAACGGAATTTGAAAACACGATATTTTGGGGGAAACCCCTTCTTGCAATTCAAACCGTTTTAATTTCCCTTTTTATTTGTTTCCGGGGGCCTATGGGTCCAAAACGGGCTTGGGGTCTTCCACTAATCTCAATCAATCTAGCAAATTTTTACTTTTGGGGGGTTCTTAACAAAGGAAAAAACCCGAGGGAAAAATGAATGGGGGGAAACCCCCTTTTCTTCCACCTTAACCCCTGCCCCCCTTTTAATCATGACTTTAAATTTGGTTTTTTTTTTTTTTTTTTTATTTTCCCTGACTTTAAAAAAACTCGTAATTTTGAGCTTGGGGAAAAAAGGGCCCCCCATTTTGGTTTTTTTAACCTTTTTTAACTTTTGGGAATTTTTGGGCCCAAAAACACCAAAAAGGGAATAAGGAAAAAAAGGTGTACGGGGATTGGGGAAAAAAAAGGGGGGGGTTATTTTCCTGATTTTTTCAATTTTTCCCCCCCCCTTTTTTTCCTTTTCCCTGAAGAAACACTGCCTATTTTGCCCGCTTTTTGACCCCACAAAATTTTTAAAATTTGGAAAATTTAAATTTGCCCTTCCTTTTCCAAAGTGGGAAAAAAAAGAGGGTGTTAAACGCCTTTTTTTCCTCTAAGGGCCCCCAAAAAAATTTTGGGGGGGAACTTTAACAAGCGTTTTTAAAATTTAGTACCATTTAGAGAAATTTTTTTTTTGGCCCCTTTTGGGAAATGAAAAACTAGCTCCTAAACTTTTTTGGGAGTCTTCCGGGCCCCTTCACGGGCGTTCAAAAAGTGTTAAAGCGGGGTTTCACGGTGGTTCTTGTTTTGTTGGCAAAAACTTTTTTTTTTGCCTTATAAATTTAAAATTTTTTTTGAGTCAAGGAACAAACTGTTTTGTTAAACCCCATCCCCCTTACATCAGGGGAAAAAATTTCTCCTCCCTTAACCCCCGAAACGATACTGGAAAAGTCTATTTAACGTCAATTTTTGAACGTCGGGCCCTTTTTTTTAAATTTTCTCGGTTTTTACTAAGGGGTTTTCCTTTTTTCCCCTTTTTAAAAGGGGGGTTAAATCGAATCTTTGGGGGAACAGAACCCTTGGTTAAAAAGGGGTTTGTAACAGGCCCCGGGTTTTTCTAATTAAAAGCAATGAAGGGGGCAAAAAAAAAACAAACTCTTTTTTAATAAAAGGGGGGAAAAAACCCTTTTTTAGTAAAAAACAAATTCCGTTACTGGAAAAAAGTTTAGCTTTTCCCCCGGGGGCTTTCTAATTTATTTTTTTTTTTAAAATCCCACCTTTAATTTTTTTTTCCTGAAATTTTGTTGCCCCAAAATCCCTTTGGGTTCTTTTTTCCCGTTACTTTCCTTTTTCATTCCTGTTTTTTTTCCCCTTTTTTTTTCCCCAAAATCTTAGAACCCGGGGGGTTTTTTTTCAACATCAATAGGGATTTTTACAATTCTGTTTTCCCTTTCTGCCCCGGGGGCAAAAAAATAATCGTCTTAATTTGTAAAAAAAATTTTTTTTGGGTTTTTCTAAAATTTTACAATTCAGCAAACCTGCTTGGGAAATTCCCTTAAGGGAAAAAAATAAAGTTGTGTGCCTGATTCCAAATTTTAACAATTAAAGGGAAACTTGCCTTAATATAACAAACCAATTGATGTAAAATTTTTCTTTTTGGGGTTTTAAAAGGTAAAACCCCAAAGTAGTCGGCAGGGTTTCCCGGGGGAGCCCGGTTTTTCCAAATGACCCCCCACCAACTTCCTTTTTGGGTTTTTTTTTTTTTTTTTTTTTTTTTCTTTTGATTCGAAATTTTGGGTTTTGGGGTATGGGGCTAAAGGGCCCCCCAGCTTTATTGACCCTTTTTTGATTTTAACCCGGAATTCAAGTTAACCAAAAAACCCCGAAACAAAGGGGTAACAAAAAAGTTTAAAAAACAAACACCGTTCTGTTTTTAAGTCCGAAGATTGTTTCACCCTTTCTTCTTTTTTTACCTTTGGGGGGGGCCCGGTTACGTGTTCTTTAGATTGGTTTAAAACACATGTAACGCATTAACCCCCAAATTTTGAATTTAACCTTAGACCCAAGGCCCAAAAAGCCCGAAAAAAAAAAGGGGGTTTTGTTAAAGGGGAAATTTTCCTTCAAAAAAAAAAAGTGTTTTGGGAATTTTGGAACAAACTGTTTTAAATTTTTAAATTTTTTTTGTTTTTTCCCCCTTTGGGGGCACTTGGTTTTGGCCACATTTCTTTGACTAAAGTTTGCTGAGTTCCAGAAAAACTTTATGGTTCTTTGGTTTAACAAAAATTTTCTTCACGAATTTTTTTCCCCTTTTCCAACCACCCTTTTTTTTTTAAATGGGTCTATAAATTTCAATTTTTGGGGGTGGCAAGTAGGGTTTTTCCTTTTTTGCTAAAAAAAAATATCGCATTTGGGAAACCCCGGGGAAAAAGTTTAAACGCGCCTTCCCCCTGAATATGGCAAACCGCTTCATTGGGTTTTAATTCCGAAACAGAACCCCTTTTGAAAAATTTTCTGAAAGTTTGGACTGGGGGAAAAAGGGGATTTACGGTCTATTTTTGAACTTTGAGGAATTTTAAAAAAGAAAAAGGGGAAGGAAAGTTAACGCGTTTTGGGTTTAAAATCCCCATGTTTCCCACAGCTAACCCCAAAAGAATTTAAATTTTCAAAAAAAGGTCTGAAAAAACAAAAAAATTTTTTAAATGGAAACCCCCTTTTCAAAAAAACAGGGCTTTCGTTATCTTTGTTTTAAATTTTCCCCCCGGGGTTTAGGCACAAATTTAGTTAGTTTTAAAAAAACACATTATTTAAAAACAAGCGGGGTTTTTCGTTGAAATTCGGATTTTAATATTCTTTTTCCCGCCTTTCTTTTTTTTTAAAACCTAGTTTTTTTCTTTTTTTTTTTTAAAATCCCCTTGGGTTGCCTTTGACTTTTTATTAAATAATTCTGCCATCTTTAGGAGGGAAAAAAAGGGGTTTTTCCCGCTTACGTCCCAAAAAAAAAAAAATGTAAAGGGGAATTTTAAAAAAAATTTTTTTTTTTTAACCAAATCCTTTATTTTAAAGTTTGGGGGGGGAATTTCCACAGTAAAGGGTTAAGGAAAATACTTCGTTGTGAGGCCCTAATTCTGGGCTTAAAAACTTGCCACAAATGTAACTCCAAAAACTCTTTTTTTAAGACCCTTTTGGTAAAAAACCCTGTCGGGGATTAACCCCCGGGGGAATGGTTTCCTGCCCCCTTTCCCCATACGCAATGGTGCCACGAAAGTTTCCCAAATTTTTTTTTTTTTTTTTTCATTTTCCTACTTTGAAAAACTCTTTTATTTAACCGTTTTTCATGCTTTTGTTTTATATTGTTTAATTTTTTTTGGCGATTTAATTGGGCAAAATGTACCCAAAAAGGGGATGGGCCCGCGTCGTAGGAAACAAAACGGGGGGGGTCTGTTAAATAGTTGTTTACAGCTCCATTTTTTTCCCTTTTTCCGGCCCCAAAAGAAATGGGCCATCCCCCTTTTATTAGAAAGGGTTTTTCCGTTTTTTATTTCCCCCGTTTTAAACCCCCCGCCTGGGGGCCTTATAAAAATTTAAAAAAAAAAAAAAAAGGTTTTTTAAAGGGGCCCTTTTTCCTTAAATTCAGACCAACGTGATTTTTGGGCAATCTTTGAACAAGATTTTTTTCTTTTTCTTTTTTTTAAGGTTCCGCTTTGGGGTTTTGTTTTCCGTTTTTAACGACATTTTTTAGCGATAAATTTTCCCGTCTGTCGGGACTAAAAAGGGGGGTAGGTTCCCCGGGGGAAAATTAAATTTTTGGTTTCTTATCCCCCATTTTCAGCATTCCACTTTTTTTTGGGGGCACTTAAAGGGTTGAAATTGTATTTTGGTGGGAATGGGCTTAATCCCGCTTTTTAAGGAAACTTGCCACAAGTTAAAAGGGACCCGCGGGGGAAAAAAGGTTTAGCCCCTTAACCCCAAAGAAAAGGGGAAAAAACCGTATTTGGGGGGGCCCCTTTAAAACAATGTTTTTTGTCAAAAGCCTTGGGACTGGACAGGGCGGTATATTTAAAATTATTTTTTTTTAAAAAAATTCCTCGATTTCTGGAATAAAATTAAATGTCTTGGGCAAAAAACCCCCATGTTTAGTTCCCCAAAAATTAAGTTCTTTAAAAAAAGAAAGAAAAAAAGAAAAAAAAAGGAATCGGAAAGAAAAAAGGAACCCCCGTTTCTTTTTAAAAAAAAAAAAGGGAAATGTTCGTTTCTTTTTTTCTCTTTTCTTTTTTGCTCGGAAAAGGTCTTAAATTTTTTTTTATGTTAAAATAAAAAATCAATGGATTTCCCCTTTACAATCCTTTAAAAAAGCTTAAACAAAGGAACCACTTAACAGTTCTTTTTTTTAAATTTTTTTTTTAACGTTTTTTCTTTTTCCCTTTTTCCAAATTTTGGGGTTACCGGGAGCGTTTTTTCTTAACATCAATAATGGGGCTCCCGGGGGGTTGCTGTTTTTCCCTGTTTTCTAGCGGCACAAAAAAAAAATTTCTGCTCAAAGGGTTAACGAAAAGCGTATTTTTTTTTTTTCAAAATTTAAAACCCTTTTAGCAATTAAAAAAACCTTTTGCGGAAAATTTTACTTGATTAAGGAAATTTCGATGTTGCAATGGGGATTTCAGGGGAATTTAAGGGAATCTTGCCTCTAAAGGTAAAATCCAACGACTCAAAGACTTTTTAAAAAAAAAAATTTTAAAAAAAAAACCACTTTTCGGGGGGACAACCCCCCTTTTTTTTTAATCTCCCCCCTTTCCCCTAAAATGGGGGAAAAGGGGGTTTTTTTTTTTTTTTTTTTTCCCCGATTTGAAAATTACCGAATTAAAAGTCTTGGGGCAAGGCCCCCCATGTTTCAGTTTTTACTTTTTTGGTTTTAAATTTTCTTTTTGGGAATTTAAAAAAGGGGAAAATTCACCCGGGAAAAAAAGGGAAAACAAGAAACCAGTTTATTAAAAAAAAAAAGGGGAAGCGTGTTTTTTAAATCTTAACCTTGTTTGTACTTTCTTTCTTTTTTTTTGGGTTTTCCCCAAAAGGGTGGCCACATATTTAATCCGTTTTATTGATTGTTTCCCAAAAAAATTTTTCCCTTTAACCCTCCTTAAAAAAATTTTTTTCAACCCGGGGTTTTTTCCCCCTTAAAAGGGGGTTTGGAAAAGATTTAAGTTTCCCCTCCCAAATTTAACCCAAAAGGATTTTGGGGGGAATCTTTCAAACTTTTTTTTGACCAATTTTTTATTGGGACTGGGGTTTTTTCCCTTGGTTTTTTGGGGTTTTTCTAACTGAAAATCTTTTCGCAGTTTGGGGAGGCTTTTCCCGTTAGAATTAAAAAACGGGAACTGTGCAAAGGTTTTTATTCCCGGGGTTGAGATCTACCCTTTTTGAACCTACTACTTAAAATTTTTAAAAATTTTGGGGGAAAAAGGGCAATACCTTCTTTGGGGAAAAATTACCACGGGTTAAGGCACCTCGGTCCCAAATTTGGGGAGCCCCCCCCCTCTCCCCCTTTTGGGGTTTTTTTTCCCTTTAAAAAATATTTTGTTTTCAATATTTTTAAAAATGTTTTTTGGGCAGGGGCGTTAAAACCATTTTTTACTTTAGACAAGGGTGGCCCGTTATCGGAATAGAAAGAACAGCAAAACCCCCGGGATTTTGCAGCCCAAAAAAAAATTTTTCTTATCCCCCGAAAAAAAGCAAAAAAATCCTTTTATTAAAAAAATATTTTCTTTTTCATAAAAACAAACTTTTTTTTTAAAAAATTTGTTTCCAGCTTTTTTAAACTATTTTTAAAATTTATTTTTTAAAAAAACAAACCCGGATTTAATTACTTTCCCAAAAAGTTTTTAATTAAAGGAACCTTTTTGTAGTTTTTGTTTCCCCTTTTTTTTTTACACCGGTTTTTTTTTCCCTTCTTCTAACCAAATTTAAATTGAAAAGGGGTTCGTTTTTTTTAAATCAACAAAACAGGAGCTTTCAGGGGGAAAAAGGTTTTAACTTTTCCCATTTGGACACAAAAATAAAAAAACGCCAAAACCCGTAATTTGAATGAAAATTTTTTTTTTTTTTTTTAAAGGAAAATTTTTCCCCAAAATTCCGGGGGCCGGGGAAAAAAAAAGATTAAGGTTCCCTACCTTTTGCCGATTAAATTTTGGGATTTTAAAAATCTTGAATAAGCCCCTGCCAATTTCTCTAAATTTTGACTTTTTAAAACTTTTCAAAAAAAAAAATTGGAGGGAACCCGGCAGGGCCCCAAAATTTTATACGTTAACCACTGGCCCCCTTGCAATAGGTGCCACAAAGCTTTTGGCCAAAAATTGGTTTTTTTTTTTCACCCCGACCGAAAACCCTAATTATTGGGGAGAGGGTTTTTTATGGGATACCGTTTTTTTTTAAATTTAAAATTTTTCTTTTTGGCCAATTTTTTAAAAAATGTTTAAGAAAAAAAAGAAACCCAAAAAATTGTAATTAAAAAAAAAGGGGGTTAGTTCAAGTCACCATTGTTTTGTTTCTTTTTTCCCTTTTTCTTTCCTTTCCCCCGTTTTTTTTCCTTTTACGTCCCCTTCATTGTTGGTTTCCATCCCGTAATTTTTCTTCCCAAAACCTTGTTTTAAACCTTCGCCCGCGGCCAAAACCCCGCCAAAAAAAAGGGGGTTTTGAAAAGCCTTAATTTTTTTCAAATTTGCCAAAAGTTTTTTGGGGGAACTTTCAAAAATTTTTAAATCCCTTAATTTAAATTGTTTAGATGGTGGTCCGCTTTGGGGTTTTAAAGGGGCTTTTCAAAATACATTTAACTGGGCCCCAAAGTTTGCTGGGCCCGGGTTTTAAAAAAAAAGTATTGGTTGAACGAAAAAAATTTTTAGGTTGCTTTCCTCCCCGTTCAGCACACCCTTTTTTTTGGAAACCTGGTTTTTTTTTTTAAATTTTTTTTCCCTGAAATTAAATTTTTACCCAAAGGAAAATCAGCCCGGGTTAAACCCCCCAAAAAAGCTTCCCCAAACCAACCCCAAAAGAATGGCGGGCCCCCCCATGGTTTTTGGGGAAAAAAAGGGCGCCCCCCTGTTTTTTCAAAGGTTTGAAGATGTTTATACCTATTTCTTTTTTTTTTGTCTCTTTTGAGGGGATTTAACCCGTTATTTAGAATGCATTTCCCATTTTTGTTTAAATAAATTTTCTTCCCTTTAAAGGAAAAAAAAAAGAATAAAAAGAAAAAAGGGAAAAAAAAATAAAAAACAAAAAAATTTTTGGGGAAAAGGGGAAACCCCCTTTTTTTTTCATAAAAAAAAAAAATTCTTGTTATGTTAAAAAACTTGGTTTAGCTTGCTTTGTTTATTTTTTTTTAAATTTTTTTTTCAAAAAACTTAAATGGATTGTCCTTTTTTTTAATCCGAAAATTTTTTTAAGTTCAAAGGGAAAATTTTTAATTTATTCGTTTTTAAACCACTTTTTTTTTACTAGTTTTTTTTTTTTCCTTTTTTTTCAGGGAAAAAGCCATGGTTGGGTTTTTTATTCAACCAATCAAACCCCTTTTAGGAGGTAAAAGCGTTTTTAACTTCCCCTCGGACACAAAAAATTTTAATGTAAAACCTGGTCCCTTTGTAAAAAGCGAAAATTTTTTTTTTTCAATCGCTGAAAATTTTATTTAAAACGGAGGTTTGGGGTATTTAAAAGAAAATTAAAACAGTTTTCCCTGGGGTTAAATTTAGCAAATTGGGGTCAGCCTAATAACTACAATGCCAAATGAAATTTTATTTTAAAAACACTTAACAAGGAAAAAAAAACGTGGGAATTAAAAGAGGAACCCCGGGTTTTATGCCTTAAACTTTTCCCCCTACTGGAAAAGTATTAGCTTTGGTTATTTTTTTTTTTTTTTTTGTTTTTTTCACTTAAAATTACTGAAAAAGGGGTTTGGGGGAATCAGGGCCCCCTCTTTTTTTTTTTTTTTTTTTAATTTTTTTTTTTTTTCTTTAAAAAATTTACCCGAAAAGGAAAGGGGCCCCCTTCGGAAATTAAGAAAAACAAACAGCGGGGTCCGGGGAATCCATTTTTTGTCGCCCTTTTTTTTTCCCCCTTTTGCCTTTGCCCCCAAAATGGTTTTTCTTTCCCCTTTTTTTTTTCACTCAATTTCTTATTAAAACCCCTAAATTTAAACCCCGCCCCCGGGGCCTTAAAAACCCCAAAAAAAAAAAAAGGGGTTTGCCCTTTGCCCCCAAATTTGACCAAAATGATTTTTGGTTAACGAAAAACGTTTTTTCAAGATCCAAGTTTGTTATTTTGGGCCTGCTTTGGGGGTTTTCCCCTAATTTTCAGCGATTTTTTGGCTCAAAATGTTTGTTCTTTTGGGGAAAACTAATGACTGGGGAAACCGGGGGGCAAAATTTTGTGTACAATTTTCTTACCCCTTTTTTTCCTCTAGATTTTAAAGAGACAAAGATTTGCTTTTTTTGGGGGAGAAAAAAAATCCCGACTTTGCAAGGTTTGCATGGCAGGTTAAACCCTCTCCAAAAGTTTGTCCTGTTAACCCTGGGGTCTTTCCCCAAAACCCCGCATTCCAATTTTTGAATTTAATTATGGTCTTTTTCCTGAAAAGGGGGGGGGAAAAAAGGGGGTAAACGCTATTTTATATTTTTTCGGATTTAAACCTTATCTTGAGAAAGTTTTAAAAGTTTCAAAACCCCTTTTAGCTCCGGCCCCGGGGTTAGGAATTTTCTAAAAGGGGGGAAAAGGAAAGAAAAAAAACTCTTTTTTTTAAAGGAAAGCAGGAATCCCATTCATTGTCAAAATAACACTTTTTAAAGTGGTAAAAAAGCAAATTTTATTTGGTTGGGGTTTATAATTTTTTTTTGTTAGTTTTAAATCAAAACCCAAAGGTTGCCCCTTTTCTTTGCCTGAAATTTTTTGAATTTCCAAAGCCATTTTGTGGTTTTTTTTTAAAACCCCCTTTTTTTTTTAATTACGAGTTTTTTTCTTTTCCCCTTTTTAAAAAAATTTTTTTCATTTTGGGGGTTTTTTTTACAAAATCCTATCCCAATTTTACAGGTAAAGCTGTTTTTAACCGTTTGCTACCGGGGAAAAAAAGAATTAAGTAAAACCCCTTTTTAAAAACAGAATTTTTGGGTTTTTAAAACAAAAATCTTTTTCAATTAAACGCCTGTAAGGTATTCCCGTTTAAAAGGTTTAAATTAAAGTTCCGTTTGGGAGGGTTTAAATTTGGGAAATTAAAATCACCACTAAATTAAAAAACCTTCGGCTCTTTTTTTATTAAAATTTTAAAAAAATTTTTCCCTTTCGGTTAAAAAGGGGGCCCCTTTTTTTAGTTCCCCTTAAAAAGCCCCCCCCTTTATCAAAGGGCCCGAAGCTTTGGGAAAAATTTTTTTTTTTTTTTTTTATTTTTTTTTTCCCCAAAAAAATTTTTTTTGGCCCTTGGAAAAAAATGTTGTTTCAGGACATTTTTTTATTTTAATTTTCTTTTTTTAATTTGTTTAAAAAAAAGTAGAAACAAGGGGATGCAAAAAAAGTTTGGGAAAGGGAAAAAAAAAAAGGGGGGTTATTTGAAATTTGGGGCCAGTTTACAACCTTTTCTTCCCTCTTTTTAGCCTTTTGTGAAAACTGGGGTTTTTTTACTGCCCGTTTTTTTAAATTGTTTACTAATTAAATTTTTTTTCCCCCCTCCTTTAAAAATTTAAATTAATGGCATGAACCAATGCCCCCCGGAAAAAAAAAAATTTTTTTTTTTGGTTTTTCCTTCCCAATTAGACCAAAAGTAGAAAAGGGGGAAAAGAGAAAATTGTAAAGAGGGGTCTTTTGGGGGTTTCCCCTTTTCGTTTTCCACTTCCCTTTTTTGCTACCAAAGCGCTGATTTCGGGCCTTTCTGGGTTCGTTTTTTAAAAATTGGGGGCACAATTTTTTACCTCCCCGACCCCGCATCTACCCCCTTTTTTTTTTTAAGGGGAATGATGTTTAAAGGGATTTGCTCAATAGGTTAAACAATTTTTTTAAAAAATTAAAAATTTAAAATTGACCTCGGGTAAAAAAGGGGTTTTTTTTTTCCCCTTTGGGTCGGGGGGAAAACCCTGCATCATGCTCTTTAAACCCTTAAGGAATGCCCCCCGTTTTAATATGGCCTGAAAGTTTGGACTGGGCAAACAAAACCTCTTTTTTTTTTTAAGGGGGAAGGGTTTCCGGGAAATTTTTGGGTGGCAGTTAAAGCATTCTTGGTTGCAAAGTACTTTGCCCGTAGCCCCAAAAAAGAACAAAACCCAAAAAACCCCCAAAAAAAAAGGAAAAAAACATTTTTTTTTTTCCCGAAAGGGGAATAATCCCCAAAGGGGGAAAAAACAGGAAGCGTTTGATTGGTAAAAACTTAAACGTTGCCTTTTGTTAGGGTTTAAAAAAATTTTTTGTTTAAAAGTAAAAATTAAAATTATTTACTTTAATTTAAATTTTTTGGTTTAAACAAAATCCATTTAATGTGGTTTTTTAAATTTCCCTTTTTAATTCGAGTTTTTTTTTTTTTTTTTTTTTTTTTGGGAGGTGTTTTATTAAAAGTATTAATTTTTTCAATAAATGGTTTTTTTTCCCGTTCTGTTTCGTGGCCAAAAAAAATTTAAACCGGTTTTTAAAAAAACTTTTTTTTTTTTCCCAATTTTCCTTTTTTTTCTTCAATTCAGCGAACCCCGGGTTTGGGTTTCCCATTAAAAGTTAAAAAATTTCGCATTTTTGGGGGTCCCTAAATTTTGACCTTGAAAAATTGATTTAATCTCAAACTCAACTTTGTAAAGTAAAATTTTTTTTAAGGGAACACAATACGGGGGTTAACCCGGGGGGCCCAAGGTTTTAGGCCCCAACCCTGGCCCGGGGTCCAATCAGGTAGGAAAAGCTTTTGGGGTAAATTTTTGTTTTTTTTTTTTCTTTTTTTTTACCAAAATTTTAAATTGGGCTAGGAGGGGAAAAAAGAGCCCCAATGTTTCAGGTTTTTTTTTAACTTTTTTCAATTCTTTGGCCAAACCCCCCGGGAAAAAAAAAAAAACCATTTTTTTTTAAAAACCGGGCCTGAAAAAATTTGGGGCCATTTTTTAAACCCCCTTTTCCCCTCTTCTTTAGTTTTT
>NW_024378367.1:0-1000 GCF_016835505.1 Polypterus senegalus
GAAACACCCTAAGGGACATGTACAGAACTTTTGGTGGCAGTGGCTCAGAAGTGAAGAAGGGACACTTTACATTACAGGATTTGTTACATTTTAATCCTGGACAGAAATTAGTGCCTATTTTTATGTCTGTTTTTTCATTACAAATTTGTGTGTAATTATAGGGCTCATACAGTCTTTACAAAATTGGTGAAAAATGTATATTTATAATTGCTGATTATGTGAGATGTAAGAAAAAACACATCTTAAATAAAACTGAGGGGAAATTTGACTTTTACAAACACTCATTAAACAAATAAACAGAAAAATAGGTAGATACCTAAAAAATAAGAACATATACACCAGAATGACTGAAAACTAAGAAACTGTCTTTGCAGTACCAGTAAGGCATTATGCAGGCGTGTTGCCATTCGAATAAAGGAGCCCCTGTAGTGTTTCTTCACACACTTTTGCTGAATGATTTATTGGCAGAAACTCCTCAGTGTTAAGTGTGTCACAGAAAGAATGAACAGCATTATTCATAATGATACCCAGTTTTGTTTTAATTCTCTTTTTCTTGCTGCTTCCTCCAGGGGGTCCAGAGTGTGTCCCATAACTTAATCTGCCATTTTAATTAGTGTGTTGATTCAGTGGGCCTCTCTTGAAGTGGTGCTACCAGCCCAGCACACCACAGCATAAAAACTTCACTGGTCATCACAGAATTGTAGAAGAAAAAGCCTGCTCTGCCATTTCTTATAGTTTCTCGGTGTTCTGATACCAGTCTAACCTGTTATTAATGTGGATCCCCAATAGGAGTGCACCACCTCAGCATCTACTCGCTGAATAGTTACAGAGAGGCACTTTGGTCAATAACCAATTCCTTGGTTTTGATGATGTTAATTTGCATGCTTTCAGCACAAAGAATCAAAGTTCTCCACCTGACGTCTATGTCTCATCTATATCAGGATACCCCTCATAAGTGCAGAATCATCTGAGAATTTCTGCAAGTAACATGATCAGGTGT
>NW_024378368.1:0-23029 GCF_016835505.1 Polypterus senegalus
TTCATAGGTTGTTGAAGATAAAAGGAAAAAAGAAAGGTTGGGGCCCAGGGTTTTCTGTTTAACAAATTTTCCAATTTGAAGCTGTGAAAGAAATGTGTTGCTGGAAAGTTAAATTTGGAATGTAATTGTTCATAGGATGCAAAGATGTTGTCTATATAAAGATCTCTAAGCAATTTAATCCCAAATGTTTTCCAGGTATTAAAACTGCATATGTTTGCAAGGGTTGTAAAAGGTGGTTCTCATGCAGAGGTGCCACAGATAAATGATTCTCCATCTTAAAATGCTTTCTACATTGGATCCATATTCTGAGTGAGTGAAGCACAATTGGGTTATTAGTATATTGGCGATAACTTATTGGGGCACAAAGCAGGGGATCAAGCCTGTGTATGTTCATCTATTTGTGTCCAGGTTTTTATAGCTTGTATGTTTGCTGCCCAGTAATAAAACTGAAAGTTAGATAGAGCCATGCCACCTTCTGCCTTTGGTCTTTGTAGGGTCTCTCTTTGGATACGTGGATGTTTTGAAATCCAAATAAATGAGGTTATGGTTGAATCTAATTGCTTAAAAAAATATGTATTGATGTATATTGGAATGTTTTGAAATAAAATGAAGCTTAGGAAGGATATTCATCTTAACAATGTTAATTCTTCCAGCTAGAGTGAGATGAAGGGTTGACAATTTATGCAAGTCTTGCTTAATTTTTTCCATACAGACGGCAAAATTTTGTTGATAAAGAGCTTTATGTTTACTTGTGATATTAGGTATTTAAAGTGATCTGCGATGATAAAAGGGAAGGTGTCCAATCTAATATTGTATGCTTGAGAATTCACTGGAAAGAGCACACTTTTATTCAAATTAATTCTGACACCAGATATCTTTTGAAGTTCTGTAAGTGCTGTTAAGACTGCAGGCACAGTATTTTGTGGGTATGATATATACAGTACCATATCATCTGCATATAGAGAAATGTTCTGTTCAAGTCCTTCTCTAATAATCCCCTTTATCTGATAAGCATTTTGACAGTGAACTGCCAGTGGTTCAATGGTGATTGCAAATAGCAGTGCTGACAAGGGGCAACCTTGTCTGGTACCACGTTCTAGTTTAAAGTAGTCTGAACAAATGTTGTTAATACAAACCGAAGCTTCTGGATTGGTATACAGTAGTTTCATCCATTTACAAATGTTCGATTCAAACCCAAATTTCTCTAATGTAGTGAAACGATAGTTCCATTCAATCATGTTGAATGCTTTTTCTGCATCCAATGATAATAATATCTCTGGGGTGTTTTACTTTGCTGATGAATATATTACATTAAACAGGCATCAAAGTTTGGAAGCTAAGTGTCGGCCTTTAATAAATCCAGTTTGATCTTGTGATATTACTAATGGCAGCACTTTCTCCATCCTTCTAGCTAGGACTTTGGAGAGTATCTTAATATCATTATTCAGAAGTGAAATTGGTCTGTATGATGCACATTGTAATAAGTCCTTATTTTGTTTAGGAAAGAAGGTGATTAATGCTTGGCGAAAAGTTTGAGGTAGAATTCGATTGTCTCTAGCTTCTGTTAAAGTAGCTAATAAGAGGGGAGCTAGCTGAGTGGAGAATTTCTTATAAAATTCTACAGGCTAGCCATCAGGGCCTGCTGCTTTCCTACTTGAAGTGACTTTACAGCATCTAGTAATTCTGATAGCGCCAGAGGTTTATCCAGTTCCTCTGCACTAAAAGTATCTATTTGTGGTATCTGTAATGTATCCATAAATGCATTAGATTGTGTGTTGTCTTCTTTAAACTCAGGTGAATATAAGGGTTTATAGTAGTCTCTAAATGTGTGCATTATATTTTTATGGTCAATGATTTTTTCTCCGTTCGTGTTGGTGATTGTTGGGATTGCATTGAGAAGTTCTTTCTTGTGGATTCGTTGAGCTAAGAGCTTATTAGCTTTCTCTCCGTGGTCATAGTAATAATGTCTTGATTTAAAAATTAGATTTTCAGTTTCTTTGCTTGTTAAGAGGTTGAGCTCTGAAAGCAGAGTCTGCCTTTTCCTATGAAGAGCCACACTTGGACACCTGGCATGTTCTTCATCTATTCTAGTAATTTTCGCTGGTTAGCTCTGATACCTTCTTGGTTTCTAATTTATTTCTGTGGGAAAGATATGAAATAATCTGTCCTCTTAAGAAGGCCTTTAGAGTTTCCCATAGAATTGCTACAGACACCTCTGAGGATGTATTAGTCTCTAAGAAGAAACTGATTTGTTTTGATATGAATCCTGTACAGTTCTCGTCTGATAACAAATGTGGGTAAAGACGCCATCTGCGAGATGAGTGTGTGGGGCATAATGATTTTAGCTCCAAGATCAGAGGGGCATGGTCGGAAATAACAATAGCGTCGTACTTGCAAGATTTAATCATAGGCAAGAAATTATTATCTATAAAGAAATAATCAATTCTTGAGTAGCAATGATGCACTGGTGAGTAGAAGGAATATGTTCTTGAGTTTGGGTTTAGAAACCTCCAGGGGTCTGATAGGTTGTGGTCAGTTAAAAACTGTGTAATTGTCTTTGCAGTGTTAGATGTCAACCCCCCTGTGACAGGAGACCTATCTAAGAGTGGATTTAAAACACAAAGTCCCCAGCCATTATAATTTTATGAGTGTTCACATTGAGAATGGAATCAAATACATTTTGCATGAATTTCCTATCATAGACATTGAGCACATAAATATTTATCAAAATCACTTTACAGTTTAATAAATTGTCCATGACAATCACATATATCTCTTCACGATTAGATACTACATCTGAAACCACAAATGAGAATGTGTATGTATGAGAATATGAGAATTCCCACACCTCTAGTTTTCTTTGTAAAGCTGGAATGGAACATTTGGCCAGTCCAGTCTTTTTGCAGCCGGAACTGATCCTTGCTTAGTAAGTGGGTCTCCTGTAAAAATACTATTTTAGCATTTAAACCAGTTAGGTTAGAGAATACTTTCTTTCTCTTTAATTTGTGATTCAGACCTTTAACATTCCAGCTCACAAAGTTAACTATTCCATCATGGAGACATTGATTCTAAATTTTTGATGTCATTTTGTAGTCTAAACTGAAAGTGAGATAGCTTTAACTTTAATTTCCAATTTTCCCACGAGTTATTGCCATGCATCCTATTGTTACGTTGGAAGTTGTAATTAAAAAGATAGATTAGATATAGCTTGCTCTCTTTCTCTCCCCCCTTATCCCCCCACCCCCCATTTTGCCTCCCCATGTGAGGCTGGACCTCACTTGACAAAGTCCCAGTCCTCTGACATACCGCATACTGTGTTTCCCCGAAAATAAGACAGTGTCTTATATCATTTTTAGGTCCAAAAAATGCACTAGGACTCATTTTCGGGTAGGTATTATTTTTATTATCTCTCTCGCTGGCTCGTGTGTGTATATGTGTGTCTCTCTCTCGTGTGTGTGTGTGTGTCTCTCTCTCTCGTGTGTGTTTCTCTGTCTCTGGTGTCTCTCTCTCTCCCTTGTGTGTGTGTGTCTCTCTTGTGTGTGTGTGTCTCTCTCTTGCATGTGTATGTGTGTGTGTGTGTCTCTCTCTCTCTGCACAGGGAATGCATAGGAAGAGACTAAACACGTGTGGAAATCATCGGTGCGCATAAACCGAAAGGGAAACTGGCTTGTTCGTATACCGAGTGTGTGGTCGTGAACAGATGAAAAAGTTTGGCAAACATTTTGTCGTAAACCGATTTGTGAGTGTTCTGAGACGTTCGTGAACCGAGGTTCCACTGTACTTGTAAAAGCGCCTTACCTTGTAACCAGAGCATCTTCTAAGCTAAATACGGCAGCTCTCAGGACAGATGCAAAAATGGCGGATTAGCGGTAGGTCTTATTTTTGGGGGAGGGCTTATATTAGCGGTACATCAGAAATTACTGCTAGGTCTTACTTTTGGGGTAGGTGTTACTTTAGAGGAAACACGGTACCTAGAGACAGAGCACATCCAAAACAAAACAAGCCCCCCAGCAGCGGCCTTTGAGGATTAAAACATAGAGATATCTATTGCCAAGAAAATCTAAATACTATAAGCATAAAATATAATCTTCAACAGTCTTGAAATAATAAGATAGTAAACCCAAGCTCGCCAATCCTATCTACTTAATTCTTCAGAAATACCATCTAGTCGGGTTTTGAAAGTCCATAAAGTTCCTCTGTCTACCACACTACTTGGTAGCTTATTCCATGGTTCTCTGTGTAAAGAAAAACTTCCTGATGTTTGTGCAAAATTTACCATTAACAAGTTTCCAACTGTGTCCCTGTGTTCTTGATAAACTCATTTTAAAGTGACTATCTCGATCCACTGTAATAATTCCCTTCATAATTTTAAACACTTCAATCATGTCTTCTTTAACACTAGAATTACCAGAGCCTACGAAAAACCTCGTAAATCCGTCCCACCTTAAATCGCTTCTTAAAATCGTTCACAGCTCTCCACCAGCGTCTTTTGTCATCTAAATGTGCTGATAAAAATCAGGCTGCAAGCAGCCAGCTATTCCATCCCCCCACCGACTTAGAATGTGCACAAACTTCTCCCAGCTCATGCCTTGATTGATTTTCTGGTAGTGAAGTGGAGTTTTAGACTGGAAATAATAATAGATTGTTGTTTGGAACACACACATTTCATGTCTGTTCCGTTTCTACAGTAATCTGTGTAAACCCATTGTTAAAACAGAAATGTTTTTTATATTCTACTAGTAGATGACAAAATGTAGGCATAAACTATATAATGTATGAAGCATGAAGTATCCAAGAAATACTTTCACAAAAGCTACAAATCTAACACAACAATTGCGCTTTTATTCAAAAAATATAACTGCAGAAACAAAAAGCCGCCTTAACATGCGACATTGACACCCATTTATTATGGCTGCCCCTGTGGTGCAATAGAATCAACTGCCAATGGCAAATCAAAACGTCGTGAGTTCGATCCTGGACCACTCTGTTTTGAGAAGTAAACTGCTGTTAGTCTTACTATTTTAGAATAAAAACATACATTTGATTTCAGTCTGTAACAGCCGGTGTAATTTATGATACTTGTAAAGGTTAGCTTTGTTTCTTTTTTTAGTCAGTTTTATTATCTCAGCCACGTTCACGAGCCCAAACACACCCCACCCCCACATCTGATACTGCTGTTTTCTTTAGGTGGCATTACACATGTATTTTGTGAGCATGTTCGTGCCAAATAAATAACATTCGACGTTTTGAAGAAATCATTTTATGACATGATTTACCTTTATTTATTTACTTACTTCCTAAAGTCACAAGTAGTGTGCAGAGAGCATGCTCAAAAATCTGTGTAATGCCACAAAAAGTGCCTGCTGACACTTTAGTATGCAAGCAATGGTATGTGCATTCTTGCTCTGATGTAGAAGGGAGCTGAGTTTACCTGTGTTACAGCGCGTCTATGTGAAAAGATGCGGGGGTGTGGTGTGTTTGGGCTTGTGAACGCGGCTGAGATAATAAAACTAACTAAAAAAACAAAAAAAACAAAGCTAACCTTTACAAGTATCATAAATTACACTGGCTGTTACAAACTAAAATCAAATGTATGTTTTTATTCTAAAATTGTAAGACTAAGAGCAGTTTACTTCTCAAAACAGAGGTGTGCAGGATCAAACTCACAACCTTTTGATTCCCAGTCAGCAGCTGATTCTATTGCACCACGGAGGCAGGCATAATAAATGGGTGTCAATGTCGCATGTTAAGGCAGCTTTTTGTTTCTGCAGTTATATTTTTGAATAAAAGCGCAATTGTTGTGTTAGATTTGTAGCTTTTGTGAAAGTATTTCTTGTAACTTCAGGCTTCATACATTATATAGTTTATGCCTACATTTTGTCATCTACTAGTAGAATATAAAAAAAAATTTCTGTTTTAACAATGTGTTTACACAGATTACTGTAGAAACGGAATAGACATGAAATGTGTGTGTTCCAAACAACGATCTATTATTTCCAGTCTAAAACTCCACTTCAGTCCCAAAAAATCAATCAAGGCATGAGCTGGGAGAAGTTTGTGCATGTTCTAAGTCGGTGGGGGGATGGAATAGCTGGCTGCTTGCAGCCTGATTTTTATCAGCACATTTAGATGACAAAAGACGCTGGTGGAGCGCTGTGAACGATTTTAAGAAGCAATTTAAGGTGGGACGGATTTACGAGTTTTTTCGTAGGCTCTGGTAATTCTAGTGTTAAATCTTGTTTAGCTTAAACTGAAAATGCTCAGCTCTTTCAATCTTTCCTCATAGCCCAGTAGACCTGGAATCAGCCTGGTCACTCTTCTGTGGAATTTTTCTTGTGCTGCTATGTTTTCTTTGTAGCCGGGAGATCAAAACTGCACACAGTACTTCATATGAGGCCTCACCAGTGCATTATAAAGCTTGAGCATAACCTCTTTAGACTTGTATCCTACACATCCTGCTGTATAACCAAAGGATCTGTTTTTAATGGCTTCCAAACACTGTCTGGCAGTTGAGAGTGTCAAGTTCACTGTGTCTTTTAAATCCGTCTCATGTACTTTGATTTACAGAACTCCCAGTGTGTATTCAAACCTAACATGATGGGTTAGGTTCATTGGATGCATGTGACTGAATAGGATTGATGCCCCATCTACTATTCACTCCTGTATTAAGTCTGGTTTTATTTGAATAGATTTTAGCTCCCTATGATCTCTTTATGTAAAGAACAATGTTCAAAAATTTAATAGATGATCCAAAATTTTATGAGAATGTCACTTTATCCAGAGGCTTACAGCAGTATTCATACTGAAGACTTTTGATTAAATTATGTTACAGTGTGTATAAAAAGTGTTCACCCCATTGGATGTTTTTACATTTTACAACACTAAAGCACAGTAGGTCTTATTCATGAAATGTTTGTTAATTAACAAATACATTTGCGTAAAAGGTGATTTCACTAAAATCTTATGCCACATTCACAAACCATGAGTAAAACCTTGATATTTTTCTTAATATCCCATGTAGGTTAATAAATACCAATCAATCATAAATTGTTAGCTGTATCCACGTTGTCAGTTCATTACCATATTCCATACCCATCAACACCCCAAATCTTACCATATAAGGATATGCTGCGATATTTGCCCAGGATCTTTTAAAATGTAAAAAGTGAAAAATTAAAAAAAAAGAAGTCGAAAATGAGGTTCTTTTAACAGAAGTTAAGAAAAGAAAAGAAATCTTATTCTCTAATTCGAGTAGTGGTGTCACAGGGTCAGACAAAATAATTGTTTGGGAAGAGGTGATGAATGCAGTGACTTCAGTGTCTTCTGTATAGCGATCTGCTGAAGAAATAAAATGGAAAAAGTTTGATTTGAAATTAGATTCTAAGAAATGCATAGCTGCTCATCAAAAAAGTACCTCCATGATGGGAGTGGGTCACAGCTCTTTACACCTCTCTGTTTCAGATGAGTGCATTGCATCCATTTTTGGAGTGGCACCTTTAGTCTATAGACTGTGATATACCTCTAACTACAGAGTGGTCATCAAATGTGAATTGCAAGTGACTTGTTAAATTTTATAATAATGCATTTATTTATTCATTATTGTATTTATTATTAAGATGATCAGGTAGATACCTCTTGCTATTTGGACACTTCATGTAAGATGCCCAACACTCCACATGACTAGGGACCTGCCAGAGAAGTGGGTGGAGAAGTGTTCCAGTTCTCACAGAATAGAAGTTATCATAAATCAAAAGCAACTTAACCAAGCAGTCAAAGGAATGTACTCCACTCTGATAGACATACAAATTAGTTTGAAAGAAATAAGGAATAGTATGAGTGAATTATGCAAAGTGTTACAAAATGTTGGCAAATACTTGGTTAATTAGTGTTTTCAACATGTTTAATACAATAAAACATCTTTATCTCAGAGTCATTGTATTATTGGGTGATGTGTCATAATTGCTGCTGCACATTAAACTAGCAGTTAATTTGACAGAGATTTCATTGAAGGATGCGATATCTTGTAATGTATAATTTGCATATTTATTTTGTTAATTTAAAATGTGTTTTGTGCAAATGGCACTCAGATACCATGCTTTTTATTATTTACACATGCACTATGCTTGGTCCTGAACATGTGTAATATCCGTTCGTTTTTGCAAGCAGATGGTTCTTACTAAAACATTGATAAATAATGGATTTTCCCTCTATGAATGCTTTACAAAATAAATTTGTTCTGCTCACGTTTCATAAATGAGACATATTGGATTTATTTATTTTTTATTTTTTTAACATTGTTCAACAAAAAAGATGCTTTCATGTCAAAACTGAAGACACTGCTCAATTTTCCTAATTTAGGAAACTACTCCTAACTCCACCAAGATTTAGGACAGCTTATGAACTACCCTAACTTGCTAAAAGCTGCCAAAATATCACATACAGGCTTGAAATCAGCATGCACATTCTGGGAAAGATGGAATGTTTTGGAAATGCTGGACAATAATGAGCGGTGGTGGAATAATATTCCTTTCAAATCTTGTTTGTCATGAAATCACTCCATCTATGCAGAGAAGCCATGTCAGTTGAAAATACAGTTAGGTCCAAAAATATTTGGACAGAGACAAATTTTTTTCTGATTTTGATTCTGTACATTACCACAATGAATTTTAAATGAAACAACTCAGATGCAGTTGACGTGCAGACTTTCAGCTTTAATTCAGTGGGTTGAACAAAAAGATTGCATAAAAATGTGAGGCAACTAAAGCATTTTTTTAACACAATCCCTTTATTTCAAGGACTCAAAAGTAATTGGACAAATTAAATAACTGGAAATAAAATGTTCATTTCTAATACTTGGTTGAAAACCCTTTGCTGGCAATGACAGCCTGAAGTCTTGAACTCATGGACATTACCAGATGCTGGGTTTCCTCCTTTTTAATGCTCTGCCAGGCCTTTACTTTAGCGGCTTTCAGTTGCTGTTTGTGGGTCTTTCTGTCCGAAGTTTAGTCTTCAACAAGTGAAATTCATGCTCAATTGGTTTAAGATCAGGTGACTGACTTGGCCATTCAAGAATTTTCCACTTCTTTGCTTTAATAAACTCCTGGGTTGCTTTGGCTGTATGTTTTGGGTCATTGTCCATCTGTATCACGAAACACCGCCCAATTAATTTGACTGCACTTAGCTGGATTTGAGCAGAAAGTATGTCTCTGAACACCTCAGAATTCATTCGACTGCTTCTGTCCTGGGTCACATCATCAATAAACACTAGTGTCCTAGTACCACTGGCAGCCATGCATGCCCAAGCCATCACACTGCCTCCACCGTGCTTTACAGATGATGTGGTATGCTTTGGATAATGAGCTGTTCCACACCTTCTCCATACTTTTTTCTTGCCATCATTCTGGTAGAGGTTGATCTTGGTTTCATCTGTCCAAGGAATGTTTTTCCAGAACTGTGCTGGCTTTTTTAGATGTTCTTTAGCAAAGTCCAATCTAGCCTTTCTATTCTTGAGGCTTATGAGTGGCTTGCAGTGCACCCTATGTATTTACTTTCATGCAGTCTTCTCTTTATGGTAGACTTGGATATCAATACACCTACCCCCTGGAAAGTGTTGTTCTCTTGGTTGGCTGTTATGAAGGGGTTTCTCTTCACCATGTAAATCATTCTGCGATCATCCACCACTGTTGTCGTCCATGGATGTCCAGGTCTTTTCGCGTTGCTAAGTTCACCAGTGCTTGCTTTATTTCTCAGGATATACCAAACTGTAGATTTTGCTACTCGTAATATTGTAGCAATTTCTCGGATGGGTTTTTTTCTGTTTTCACAGCTTAAGGATGGCTTCTTTCACCTGCATGGAGAGCTCTTTTGACCACATGTTGTCTGTTCACAGCAAAACCTTCCACATGCAAGCACCACACCTCAAATCAACTCCAGGCCTTTTATCTGCTTAATTGATAATGACATAATGATGGACTTGCCCACACCTGCCCATGAAATAGCCTTTGAGTCAATTGTCCAATTGCTTTTGAGCACCTGAAATGAAGGGATTGTGTTAAAAATGCTTTAGTTGCCTCACAATTTTATGCAATCTTTTTGTTCAACCCACTGAATTAAAGCTGAAAATCTGCACTTCAATTTTGTTTCATTTAAAATTCATTGTGGTAATGTACAGAACCAAAATTAGAAAAAATGTTGTCTCTGTCCAAATATTTATGGACCTAACTGTAATTGTTTTTGGTAATATTAAGTTTTTTTGCCAGAATGTAATGGTAAACCCATATACTGTACAGTACTGAACTGCTATGTCTCCCGTGGTGCTAGAATGTAAAATACTGATGTTACCGCGTATACTGTACATACTGTAATTCATGCAAGTGCGTTGTCTTTGGTATGCACTGTCATTTTCTTTGTTATAAGTAGATTAAATACATAATAATTTAATTAAATTAAAATACAGTAAAGTGTACGGGTACTCACCAATGATGAATAATATTGATGATGATGAAAACGATCAAACCATCCTTTACTGGCTTGAAAATCTTCAGGATCCGGTGCTGTTGATGGTCCTGGTTGCGGTTCTTACTGTCATTACCTTTTTGGTACTATCACAGAAACTTACAGATACGGTACTCCGGATCGCTGCTTTGTTCTTCTGTATGTAGTGTACAGTGCTTTCATTAATGCCATAGTGCCGTGCTGTGACCCGACATTTGCGCGATAGACATATGCGCGCCAATTAAAACGCTCCGTCAAAATCGCTCTGACAAAATAGCCCCGACAAAATCGCGAAAGTTTCATTAAATATGAATTACTAGTTTAAAGCATATATAATGTTTATTTTAGAAGTCAATATTATGAGACGTGGCATGCCATCAGCACGGCACACAGATAGTCCTTAAGATCACGCCCTGCATATGTAGGAAGAATTGCAGCAAGGGCGTCCCACTCTCTTGGCCTCTCTCGCGATTTTGTCGTGGCGATTTTGTCTGCGCGCATTTGTCGAAAACCAGTTAGCGAGTTTGTCGGCGCTCATTTGTCCATCGCGGTTTTGTCAGGGTGCCTATGTCGATCGTGCTTTTGTCGGCGAACCGTGCCGTGCTACTGCAGCATAACTTTTTAGTTCCTGGGGCAAATCCAGTAGTTCAATCTCCTCCTGGAATGTTTTAATCTTCTTCTGGCGCTTAGGCTCAGTGCCAGAAGCCTTAAAAGGTGCAGGGCGTTTCAGCAACATCTTGTGCATTTAAGAATAACAAAATGAATACAATAAAAAAATGGAAAACACAAGAACACTCAGCTGGAGATGCATCAAAGGGCAGCAGTCAATCAGCAGCAAGGAGAAATGAATAATGCTCTCGGATTGGCTACTTTCACCATCCCAAACCACATTCCCTTCAGCGGTTGCTTCCTGTTCTCTCTACAGCACAGTATTGCCACGAAACAAAGCCTTAAATAATTGTGGAGGATATTTGCGCTTTCCGCTAACAATTTATAGTTATGTTCTAAGGAAAAATCCGCGAACAACCACAACCACAACAGTCCACAAACCCTGAACCGTGTCTTCGCAGGGGTCTACTGTATTTACAATTTGCGAAGTGATACACAGATCTATACGTTTCCCCACCACTTTGTTTGAGTTAATGTTAAACTGAGTTGTGTTTATATAAGTCGTTGATTTTCCTGCAGTTGTTGGTGTAATTGGTGTAAAGATCATTGTTCCATGTGTAGATCAGCACACATACGTGAATCACAAGTTAAATCACTGCATCAGCACACAGATTGTCATGGATGAAAACTGTATCGTAGTAGTCATTATATTACCCAGAAGATAGGCATGGCTGAATGAGAGATTGACAGTGAAATGTCGCACAAGTATGCTGAACTCTCCATTCAAGGAATACCCAGAACATTTGTGTTACACTTTACAAGCCAAGCAAAGGCTCAAAAATACAGATGGAGACTTCCAATCCACTGGATAAATATAGCCTTGAATAAGATAAGGGTGAATCAAGAAGAAAGGCATGGCATGCAACGCTGAAAGATAACTGGGAACACTGAAACAATGAACACTATGGAATAGCCATGGCTAGTTTAAGTAAATCTTACTTTATTTAATCTTGCAGCCTTGGACTCACAATCCCTCCTAACCCATTAACAGCTGTGTTTGGGGTTCTTCCAGAGGGGCTTAAAGTGGAGAAAGACAAACAAAATGATTGCATTCACTACACTTTTGGCACGCAGACTTATTCTGATAAAATGGAAGAACCCAAACTCTCCTCTTTTAAGTCAGTGGGAAACTGATGTGTTATATTATTTGAAATTGGAAAGAATCAAATACTCAGTTAGAGGATCCATACAGACTTTTTTCAAAACATGGCAGGATCTAATCAGTAATATTTTGAAATAAGTTCATGAAGCACAGAGAATTTATTAATTTAGGTATGTTTACAAGCCTTAAATTTGAAGCTGTTTGCCTTGCTCTCTCTCTCAGAGGTGGGGATCGATCTGTTCTTAACTCAGTTTTTCTTTTTGTAAAAACCTGATTGCTTTCTATGGATTCCAATAAAATAAATGTAAAAAAAAATCTTACTTTATGAGGCATTTCTTGTGGCAATAACAGTAGGAAGAGGATTCTTCTACAAGTACAGCTGTGGATCTTTCATTGTTAAATAAATAAGCGGTTATTGGGTTTTCTTTCATTTAGTGCGTTTGTTCCAGTCTTTTCACCTAAGTGCTTGTTACAGTATTATTCTTGCCGCTGTTGTGAAGTGGCAGCAATTATGTGCTGTTTTGCACAGCATCCTTTTTTTCTTTTTTTAACATTGTTCAACAGAAAAAGACGCTTTAATGTCAAAACTGAAGACACTGCCTGCATTTATGAAGTGTTTCAGGGTAGTATGTTTTCCTTCTTCTTCTTCTCCTCCTACTAATTTGAAAATTAGTTTTATTATTACGCTTATTATTATCATCTTTGTTTTGAAACTTTAGCTTTAGTATCAGAAAACTACAAGACATCATAATGAGTGCTATTTTTAGGCTTGGCTGGATTAAAATCGTAATGTCTTACTCCTAGCTGGCAATGGATGTAGGACGTTTCATAGCTACATATCATATCCTCCAGTTGAGTGGAGCAAATTTATATCATAGTCAGACTTTTAGTGCAGATCCTAAGAGTAATTCTGAGATGCTTGATGAATACTGAAATCTGACTCAGCTACTTCAGGACATTAACATTGTCATTTTAAGCCTTTCCTGTGCAGCTTTGGTTTTATGCTTGATGTTGCTATCTTTCTGGAAAACAAATCTACTGAGGAAACTTCAGGTTGTGTGACAAATACACCAGTCTCTCTATAGCATCTGGCTTCACAACGGCATGGTTACATGCCACTGTCCATCTCAGGTATCATCAAGTAGCTCTTCATCTCTTTTTCAATGGCAGTGTGCAGTCTCGCCTTCTCTGAATTCCTGTGTTTTTTTTAATAGTTGGCAAAAGACTTTTTTCCTTTTTTGCTCACTGCCTTGTGTCATCACTTGCTTCAACTTCTTTAGCCATAGGCATGGGATAGAGCAGGGCAAGGAGGCAGGGATCTGTGCAAGTGTTTTAAATAATGAAAGAAAAAAATGTGGTTTGGAATTGAGAACCCCCAAACAAGACAGCTTGTGAAAGAAAACGTGCCCAAAAGGCATTTGCATCTTGTGCAAATAAAAAATAATTTGTTTACAAAGATTAATAATTATTATTTTTTTGCCTGACACCTATAGGGCTCCATACTACTGTAGATCAATTTCACTTAAATTGCATTTTATAAAGGTACTCAAATTAGTCACCAATGGCAATATGTCCAAAACAAGGAAGCCTCTTCTAGTTGTTGATCCGAAGTGCACCGGAAACATTATTCCCCACTGTCTGTGGTCATGCAAACCATGGGGTCTTCTTGAAGTGACCATGATGCCAGTGCATCTTTCAGACCATGCACAATGATGTTGCCTGTGTGGTCTTCCGCGAAGCAGGATGTTTGCAAACAGTTGTAGCAGTGCTACCAAAGGAAGGACTCCATTTCCCAGCAGCCCCGAAGGAGATTGCTCTCACTGGATGTCTGCTACAGGTGAAGGGGCTGCTGGGGAATGGAAGGGCTAGTGGGAAACTTGAAAAGAAGCCAGTGCATAAGCAAGAGGAGATCTGTGTTTTGTGTATCCCGTATATCCTGTCCTACGTAACCACTGTAAAGTCATTTGTACCCTGGATCATTTCTCACAAAGGATAAATGGACTGTATCGTGCCTGTCTGTCATGTGAATAGTGGTGGATTAGTCGTTGTGCATCTTCAGAGGGAGCACGTCCGCAAGTCTCACCCCTTGCCCTCATTTATTTTGGAAGCCGTTCCCGGGATCATCATCTTTACACCATACCATTTCATCCATTTCTGCAGCATTGAAACTGTGATAAGGACATTTTCGTGAGTGTTTATTTTTGGGCTTGATTGTTGAGTGTAATATTTGTATCACTGAAGGGGAAAGATTGTCTGATTTTTGTTGCTTATATTCAATTTTACACTTAATATATTTCACACATTTGTTTGATTTGTGTCTTTCTGAGTGTGTGTGAGTTGGGCCAACTAACTACTAGATATTTGAACTGTTCTGAGACAATCCGTGTTGTGACTACCATTGTACTGAAAAATAAACAGGTAGAGTTCCAGCAACAAAGAGATGCTGTGAGTGGTGCTCCAAAGACTAGAATCAGAAGAACAACCAGGCAAAAGCTGTAATCCCCACAAAAAAAAACATGTGAGGTTGGTCACTGAAGCTAAACCGAAACACAAAAAATTAAAGTAAAAAATCAAAACTAAGACTATGCCTTTTTTTCTGTCTAACCCTAAATTTGTTGTCATTAAATTGGGAGTTTGAGAGGCTGAAATCAAAGTCTAGATACAAGGTAATAGGTGCTGTTATCTTTTCAAACTTCTGCATGATTACACACTTTTGCATAAGAAGTACATGATCAGCAATAGGGGACTGTTTCCATAAATAACATGGTGGAAACCATGAAAAGGATGTACAAAATTGCAAAAGGTGGCAGAAAACAAAACAACAAATGGCATTGTGATGACTTCACTATCAGAATCGTAAAATTACATAATCAGAAAAAAAAATGAAAATGATGCAAACACAGCCAAAAATTCATGTTTCAACATTAAAAACACAGATTTATAATGATTAAAGGAAAAATAATCTGGTTTAATTTTATGTGCAAGACATTGTACATGGTACACTCTTAATCAAGTTAATTCTGAACACAAAGATTCTATGGTATCCTCCAATAGATTCATTATGCACATTATGGATCAGTAATATAGGCCATCATGTCATCAGTATTAAGAGATTACTTTGCTCAATTTCTTCCTTTATAATTTCCTTAATCTCAAGCTGTTTGTGGAAGTGGATAGCTAGAAGTTCAACAGCAACCAAGAAAAGTAGTGAAAATGAAAAGCTCACATTTTAGAGTGAAATAGTCTGAATTTATATTATTTATATAAATGGAAGCTTTGATGTAGAGTATAATAATTGAATTCATGCACACTTATTCTTCTTTGAGAAATCAGCAACTGACACCTGGGGTAGTATGTTTGTTAATACAGTAAGTTATCTTCTCTAACATCCATAAACATATAGCAACTAAAACTAATAGAGTCTGAATGTTGTGTATAATTCAATTTTCCTTAATAAAAGATTAAGTGTCTGTTTGTCTGTCCAGTTGCTATGTCTCTGGCATTCCAAAAGATGGTGCACCACAAAGGTTTTCAATAATAAAATGCATTCCAACATCCCAAACATTAACACTTCTTTTACAAATCCCACAACAAATGGCATATAACCGAAAGACATGCATTAACATGGTGCACTACAAACGTTAATGCTGAGGTCTACGCTGATTACTTAAATTTTAACTCATCTTAGACAGGTAGCACAGCTAATGGGAAATAATATACATACAGATAGAAAAACGAAAGCAGTGGATGGAAACTTAAAGAACAGCAGGAATATTTTGTGGTTAAAAATTAGATTAAGTCATTAATAACAAACGATCTGTTTTTAAAACTTCACACAAAGAAAAAAAGTCAGTGGTCAAAAAACCTGGAGCCGAGGTTTAAAACCAGAACTAATTTATAGAATTCACTAACCAAATAAAAGAACTTGAAGTACTCAGAATAGTTTAGAAACGTATCTAAAAGCATTTATACAAAAGGTAATGTGTTGGCATTTTAAATACCGATTAAAACATCACATGCTGCAATATAAGCAAACATTTGGGTAGTGACCAGTTTCATTGCTTAACATGATATTTCCATGGCTATGAGAAACAAGGTCAAAATTTATTTTTGCACCAAACTGCTGTGATAGACACCTCCTCACCAAGACACTAAACTGAGAAAGAAAATGAATGAAGAAAAAAATGTAGATAATTTATTGACTGACAAATATATATTTCTCTATGTATGCTCATAAAGATGACTCATCTTTTATGTATCAATGAAATGTACCACTGCTTTTTTATTTGCCAAAAACATTTCCTTGTTAAAATCCTATTCTTTCAAATTACTATAAAATATGTTTTGAACACAGGAAGTTTTTGACCTGTGCATTATTACCTAAATTCAATGTTTGTTCACTGAATCTCAGTAAACTTTTTGACAAGAACTGCTAAGTGTTCTCTTGTTTATTTTGATAGATAGGTAGATGTCTGCCTCTTATTTTGTAAATTTTTGTATCTTTATTAACAAGATATGGAAACACTAAGGAGGGCTTTATAAAGGACATATGCCATCGTGATTATCTCCTGTACTTACAAAATCTCAGATCCACCCCAAACCACCACCACCATCACCACTACCACCACCATGATGCTACAGGAAATTACTTCTTTCTGAAAATCAACATACAATCAGAAACAAAAGAATTGTGGCCGCCGCTACAACATGACCATGATGACTCAAGCTCATCAGATCGGCTGGTAAACATCTTTCAGCAAAACTAAGTACTGTACTTATTTCTGAAAATGAAATACAAAATCTATGTATTTTATGATAAATAACTGAGCCGCTATAGCAGTTATAATAGCACAGAGGGATACGAAAAATTAAGTCAAATTAACCAGTGGTTCCCAACCTTTTCTATGCCCTGCATAATGTTTGATTTATGTTCATATGTAATATCACATTTAAAAATAAGGAAGTCAAATGTGTAATTTATGACCACAAGTTGAACCACATACAGTACTGCAAGTGAAGAAACTGAACTTAAAAAAATAAGCTTTTAACTCATTGCGTTAATTTAAGCAATTTTCTATTATAAATCTCAATAATCGTGTAACAGTGACCCCTGTGAAGCTTAGACACTATTGACAATCCAGGGGTTGGGGTATCACGCAAAGTATCAAGCACTAAAATGACACACAATCAACTATCAAGGGGTTTGGGAGATTGGAGACCCCCACGAAGCAGTGGATTTTGGCACACGGCTGAGCAATGAAACACAGTTGACGAGCTTTGTTCCATGTTGACGCTTGTATTGCAATTCAAAAAAAGATGAGCCACATAGTAAAAATTTCACTACTGCCAATACCGCTAGCAAGAGATGGGCTAAGTGTAAGCAGCAGGTGTTGCCTCCAATTCACTTCTTCTTGTCCCCCCAATCAGTCCTCAAAATCAGTAATGTTTCACAATCACAGCTTGCACACAAATCAATACTAGAAATCACCCTTTCTATCGATCATTGCAAAGTCCAAATTCCATTCTTTTAAAAAGGTTATTTGCCTTTACGAATGCTACACCTACAGTCAGGAATCCATGAGAATGTGCATTTATGTGGCTCATTTACAGGAGACAATTGTGTGCACAATGCTTGATTCTTTTCACATAATAGAACAGGAGCACTAACTAATCTATGAACTGCAAATTACACCACACTGCAATACACCATTTGCACCATCATAAAGTTGGACAATGCACCTCACTAAGTTTTGGCAAATTGTCACGCAGCCTTCCTCTTTGTCAAACCCGGTGAAATGCCATCTCGCATCCCCTGTGCGTGTCAGAATACCAGTTGGGGAACCCTTGCTTTACAGATAAAAGAAGTAACTGATGTATGAAATACATGGAAAAAGGAAGTATTATTCTGTTTACATGACATATAAAAAGAATACAGATGAGATGCTGTCTTGCTAGTCTACTGTTCATGTCTTTTTTATTTTAGCCTCTCCTACTGCTTTACTATAAATATACACAGTCATGTGCCAATTTATGAATGCCTGAGTTGAGGTTATTTGTATTTATAGCTGGGGGTCATAGGAAAACAACAGGGCAATAATGTTCTTCATATTGCCAGCCGCTACCAGCTGCAAAGTCCATACACCTTTTATTTATCATTTACGTGCAGCAGAGCTGCCAGCCATAGAATGATACACTCTGCATAGATGCAGTGAGAGGAGCAGTGGTGAAGATGCAGAGGCAGCAGTTGCTCGGCTGTATTCCTTCGTCTACTGATAATACCAACCAACAAATGGCCACAAATTAACAATAGTAAAGTAAAAAAATATCATTGCGCTCACAGTGTTCCAGTCTTCAGAGCACTGAAGTGACCACGTAGCATTTGAAGCAGCATTTCACACTGCTGGCACATCTTTTTTATTTCTGATATGTGCAGATGGTTCACACTTTTTTCTTCCATTAAGAAGATAAAAAGCCTTGTAAATAGTAATAAATCTTTTGTTATTGTTATTATTTCAAATGGTTTCATATGTTTTCTGAATTTTGGAGGGCCCTTTTATGGTTTGTTTTGATCAGCGCTGCTCCATGTGGTTAATTCTTATGCATTTGTCACTTACATGTACACGGGACTTGAAGATTAGTTTGTGCTTCTCCATACCACCAGTTTAAGTATGTGTACATGTGACCCACACCAGACCCACAGAGCTTCAATTGCAAGGGCCTGAACACTTTATGACAGACCTATGGCCAATATGTATGGGCAAATGTCCAGTTGCAAATAGAGCTGTAATTCGGTGCATGAGTGTATATCTGCTAAGCAATGGATCCTATGGTACACTCACTTGAGCCTAGTCTGATTATTCTGTTTTGTATTTAAATAATTGCATCCTTTCCTTAAGGTAAGTCATGCAGTTGCATTTTTTTTGATATTCAGTGTTTTTTTCCCCCCCATATATGAATTTGGATTTCTATAGTTGGTTCTTTTTTGGTTGATATTTTCCTACTGACCTCAGTTGTTTAGATTCCTGTGCTTATCAGATCATGTCTGCTGTGCTGCTTACAAATTTGATTGTATCTGTCTCTGGTTATACTGTTTGTTGCATACAGCACTATGCAAAACATCTGCTGTTTTTTACTTACAGTAGTGTTACCCACCCACTATTGCTTGCTTTGTATACCTGCAGGGTGTGCACTTTCTCACAATATCCTCACTGCTTCTTCACCATGCTGTGGTGTGTAAGCCAAGGTTGGTTGAGTCCTAGAAATTTTTACAGTTAATGTCCTTCTGTATCTGACTCCTATTCTAAATGATTCTCCAAAGTAACAGGTAACTATAAGGTAGTTGCTCTACATTAGTCTGCAATAGTGTTACAGCAACACAATGCAGGAATGCTAACTAAAGTTAATAACATAGGTAAGCAGGCAAGCCTTGCAGCTAGCAAATGGCATTTTTAAATTAAACCCAACACAGAGTAAGAACACGGAGTAGGAAAGCACCATTTGTGTCAAATAAGCTTGATCAACGACTTCAGTGAAATAACAATTACAGTAGATGTACCAGTGTAATATGATATAGATAAACTTTCAGGCACAATCCCCCATGATAGATTGTTAATTAAACTGTTATCTGTGTGTAATGGGAGCAGTATTGAAGGTGGATTAAAGACCGTAAAAGGGGTAAAAGCAATGTATTACAGTTCTGTTTGAAAGCATGTCCACATTTGACAATTCCAAGAGTTTAATGTACCCCTACCTTGTTCAGCTCTAAATGTTATATGTATGTTTTAGTAAATAATCGAATTAAAGTTAGTCAAGGTACCTGGTTCTTCAATATGTCTATTCAAGAAGTCTATTTTATATGAGCCACATACTAAATGTGCTTCTATTGACTAGACGAGCTGTGCATCAAGCCTGCCATTACCATTCAGATTGCTCCCAAGCTACTGAATTTAAGGCATCTATTAAAAAACACTCATCTTCACAAAACATTTTAGGATTCTTCTGGCTTCCTTTACTGCTGCCTTCCTCCCGGTTCAGTACTGCTGCTTTAATATAAACATGATGTTAATATATCAAAAATCATCCAAAACCTTATCAATCACCAACTGTTAGCTGTACTTTTGCTATGCTGCAAGCTTTCATTTAGCCTTTGGACAAACTGTAGTTTCATGGAATAATCTGGCTTTATATTGTGGTAATTTACATTTTCTACTTTAAATTTTTACAAGCTCATTATTATTAACTCTTATGTTCACAGCTAAAGGCAAAGAGACTGTTAAGTGATTGCTCTTCACTGTTCAGTTAGACTAATACCTCAATATACTATACACTAGCCAAGATGGGCAAAATATGGTGTAAATATGCTGTCTGGTGCTAAACATAACAAACATAACGAATCGACAAACAAGAACAGACCATTCAATCCATCAAGCTCCATTTGTTTATCTAATAGCTAAGCTGTCTCAATATCTCATCCAGATTCTTCTTAAAGATTATCAAGGTTTCTGCTTCAACAACAAACAGTGTAGTTGGCAAAATGAAACACACAGCCAGTTTCCTTTTAAATGGCTTAATCTTACAACAATGGTTTGCTTTTTGCTTTTTTTCGTTCTTAGAACATCATGGATATGCTGTTTTGCAATATGTGTTGTCATGCACATATGCATGGGAGGCAGCTAAAGGGCCTGAATGAGGGTAATTACATACCAGACCAGGGGGTGGCGGAGTGAACTGACCCTTTTTCTCTTTCCACTGCATACCGATTATGGGAAATTCTGCCTGGTCCCAATGACGTCACGTCTGGTTTCAGGTTTGATGACGCCACTACCTATCCTCTCCCTTAAAACCACCATCTTTGCCTTATCAAGACAGTTCTGTTTTGGACTTGAACATGTACACAAATGTACACTCTTCAACTATTTTGCAACCAGGAAAAATTATATGGGTGGCTGCCCCAAATCTTTTTGTGGCTCTTTGTACTGTGTTTGACAGTCCATAGTTTGTAAAATTTTGGCTTTAAAATAAACGTATGTATTAAGTTTTAAATCTCTTCTTTACACCCTGTACCTATTGGTTCCATTAAAAATGTGCATGGAGCCTGAATGAGAGTAATTCCATGCCAGACCAGGGGGTGGCAGAGTGAACTGACTCTTTCTCTCTTTCCACTGCAGACCGATTATGAGAAATTCCGCCTGGTCTCGATGACATCACTTCCAGTTCCGGGTTGGATGATGCCACTTCCGGTTCTGGCACCAATTACACCACTTCCTATCCTTGCCCTTAAACCACCATCTTTGCCTCATCAAGACAGTTCTGTTATGGACTTAAATCTGTGCACAACTGTACGCATTTCAACCAGCCTGCACCTGGTCTTTCTGAACTACAGAACAAACTTGGAAACTTGGCCACAGTACTTTCCCACCTAGATCAGGTCCTGCTCCTGGTACTTTTGGGAGTCCATCATCCTGTATAATCTCAAGACAAAGATCCATAGTTAGTAACATTATTGGCTTTAAATATAAATGTATGTGTTAAGTTTTAAATCTCTTCTTTACACCTGGTACTTATTTGTTCCATTAAAAAAATTTAGGAGTTATTATTTTTTTTAACTTAAATATTCTTCACCATAAAATGTCATTTCATGTGGCAAACTATTATGTCATGATTATGAAGAAATTACCTTAAATTGAAAAATACCAAATTTATCAATTAATCAGTGAAATTGAAAAAAAAGTAGAACCATGTAACAAAGGCGCTATATAGGCTCCCGACCCGACACAGATAGACACAGAGGCCCATATGAAACAACACACGACTTTATTTTTCTTCATCCATGGGTGCACGTCTTCCTCGTGACACACAGGCAATACAGAGTCCAAAAGCACCAAACCAACACAGCAATCGTTTTCTCCCTTTTACCACCACTCCTCCTGAAGCTTAGTCCTCCTCCTCCTCCCAACTCTGGCCATTGAGTGGTGGTGGCTGGCCCTTTTTAAAGCCCACCCGGAAGCATTCCAGGTGATTGACCACCTAGTCCTAATTGAACTTCAGGGTGGGGCTGAAGATTCATCCTGCCGTGCTGCTGACTCCATGCAGCTCCCCTAGCGGCCATCCGAGCCCCCAAGCAGGCTGTGGAGGACTCCATCTCCCGTGGAGCCATGCGACAGGCTGGGGGATCACCGTCCACCAGGGAGGCTGCCACCAAGTGTTCCGGGGGAAGTATTGAGCTGCCCATGGTTGCTCCCCTGGAACCGATGCAGTAGGGGTGTCCCTGCCGGGCATGGGACCCGGCTGTCCACCACAAACCACAACAATCAATGTAATACTACTATCTCTGTTCTGTAGACAACTTTTCAATAATAATTAAAAAGGTCTCAGTTATGATTGCTTTGGTTCCTTTGCTGTACAGAAGCTTCTTTCTTTATTTCATAAAGATACTGTCTGCTCTTGCTAGAATGATAAAGCATGTGTGTGCTTCAGTGAGTAGGAATGTTGAGAACACTTGTGCCTGATGCATGCTACAAGTACAAATCATGAACAATCTCAGAGCAGGGTTCTAGTCCATCCCAGGATGAAAACACTCATGCAGACATACACTGGAGCCACTTTGGCAACACCAGTCCACCCAAGATGCATGTATTTAGAATGTGGGAAGAAACCAGAGACCTTGAGGAGAATATGCAAACTCCATGCAGACACAAATCTCAATTTTCTTTGCTGCAAGGCAGCAGAGCTATCACTGCATCATCTTGATGGCATATATTATTA
>NW_024378369.1:0-11283 GCF_016835505.1 Polypterus senegalus
GGGTGGTCTCCGACAAAAGATGCTATCATTGTCTTTAGGTCCGCTACCCGCCAGTGCAATTAGATTGGGATGGAAACGATGTTGCCTCAGGTGAACCACCCTGCATTTTTTCCCAAAATTCTTCACCCTATGAGCCAGAAACTGCAGGCCCTGGTCTGTGACTATGTTCTCGGCACCCCCATCAGGTAAATTCTCATCCGCCAGGGTGAAACATATCTTCATGGCTGTGGCATTAGCCATAGGAAAGCTCCACCCATCGGGTAAAATAGTCCACAAAACCACCATCAGGTAGGGTCTTCCAGTCCCTAATGGCAGGAAATGGCCCCCATTAGGTCCACGCCAGGCTCTCCCCAGTGTAGTGATGGTATGGCTGAAGCTGTCCTGAGGGGAACCAGGTGGGGTTTTTGTATCGCGAGAATGGTACGTCTGGACATGGGCCACCATGCCAACCCCCAGGATTTTAAACAGCCATCTCCGGGAGTCTTCGGACGTCCGGTGACCACCTATCTTACTGTCATGGTAATCCCAGGAACTTGGGCACATACAGTATGTCTGGGCACTACCAACTGATAATGGTAACCCCGATCTTTTGTTGGAACACAGCAAAGTGCCCTTGAAGTTCCCTATAATGTATGGTCAGGCTTCCTCCGGGGCCCCTCTCTCAACCCCTGAAATTAGACTGGCTGCTTGAGATGAGGGATTTCCGATGTTCAGGGGAAGACAGGCCAAGGGTTGAAACAGAACCGCATATACAGTGCAGACTTTGAACCCAGGGGAAAATGCATGTTTGAGAGAGAGCGCCCGAGCCAAGGTACTTAGCCAGTGTGGACCGGGAAAGATAATTATGGATCAGGCTGTGTCAGGACTGGGTGGTGATGCCAGTGCCTGTTTGAGTTTTCAAAGGAGGCCTGGAATGCTGGCGACCACCACAAGGGATCCTTCCTCATCAGCTGGAACAATGGGAAGCATGTCAGCAAACCCGGACAAATTTCAGAACCCCCAAGCCATCTCCAGGAAGCGTTGGAGACTTTTACCTTCTGAGGCGCTGATAGTCCAAGATGGACTTAATTTCTTGGTCCACAACCCATCTGCAACCCATGGCCAAGGAAGGCGATGGTCTTGTAGAAATCTACAGTTCTTGGTGTTGAGTGTAATGAGCCTTATTCAGTCCCCGAAGATGGGGTCAAGGTCTCTAAGATGTTTTTGACAGATGGGGAGAATACAATGATGTCATCTATGTAAACAAAACAGGTCTTCCTAATGAGACCCTGAGGACCTGCTCCATTAGCTTGGGAACGATGCCCTGTGTTTTTAAGTCCAAAGGGCATCCCCCAAGGGGAACGGGCCCATCCGGGGGTGATGACGGTGGGTTTTCCATTCTACTCTTCCCATCCTCCCCCGCCAATACCCAGACTTCAAAAAGGAGTAACACCACCCTCCATGCAAAGACTCCAAGATGTCAGAACGAGTGGCAGGGGGTAAGCATCTTTCAAGGTTTTCTTGTTTAGTTCCCATAGCCCACACAGAATTGGTAGGTCCTCACGGCTTTGAAAGAGCACCGAGGCTAGCCCACGAGGAAAGCTCGGGACCCCATCCGCCAACATTGGGCAACCCATTCCTTGATTATCCCTCTTTCAGGGGGAGACACTTGTAAGCTGTGTCCCTTCCGGGAGGGGGTCGACGTGGGAATGGGACACACCACCAGCCCCACCCAATTTGTCTGTCCACACAGAGCACCACCTCCTAAGCAGTGACTGAACGAGCCCTGCTTCAAATTGCCTTCTACTGGCGGGGCCCTCGCCCACCAACTACACGAGGTAAATATGTTAAGCCAAACCAGATTACTTTGAGCCTTCGTCCCAAACCAATGGACCTCACCCTCGCAACTCATACTAAGCCACTACAGATGGATGGCAAGCCCCACCACACAAGAGAGTCCATTCCAAGTAATAAGGGTATTGAAAATGGTCATCTTCCATGATGTAAACTTCTGTATCCCAGTGTGTTCTATGAAACAGAACCTCATAGGAACCCCTGCCCTTTGCCCCATGCACCCCTTCCACCCGCAAGAAAGAATTTTACTTTGCATTTTCCCCTAACTGCTTTTCCCACAAGCTGTATTTCAAAAGGATAAGTCCCCTGTATCATAAACTGATCTCCAGTGACCCCTCGACTTGAAGGCCCACTAAGAGGGGCAAGGTGGCTTGAACCAAGGTGAGATCGCACGGGATCCACGCTTTTCCTTGTGGTTTGGGACAGGGACTTTTGAGACGCGGCCCCTTTTGAGACCCACTAATCCTGATAGCCGCCCAGTCCTTTCCACTCGGTCCCCCCCTTCACCAACTCATCCACCGATTTCTGACCCCTTCAGAGTAGCTCCCAAACCCGAGGGTCAATGCATCAAGGACATGTTGCAATATCTCCTCACATGTCAGATTCAGGCAATCAGGCACAATGCACGAATTCAAAGACAAAGTCCCTGACACTCTGTGATGGCTTTTGCAAAGGCCGGAGCTTTTCTTCCAAAAGCACCTGGTATTCATCTGAGAGGAATGCTTTCAGAAAGGCAGCATGAAACCCGCCCATTTGGGATACAATTGTGCCACCTAAAACCACCAAGAGCACGCGGGGACTGTAGTGCTGTGCCGGGAATCCTTGCATCTCATCTCCACTCAGAATATGCAGCTCCAGGCAGTTGGGACCCCCTCTCACAAAGTCAAATGCTGGGGGCACACTGAGGGGACAGCTTAGGAAACCCATCCGCAACGTAACGGACAAGGATGACTGTCCCAGTCGCCTCACTCCTGCCAGGAGTCAACTGCCTTAGGACGAGAGGGCCCCCCAGCCTCCTGCACCTGCCTCCTGATCTCCTCCCCATTTTGTTTCCCCAGACACGCACACCCACGCCAAGGACTGTTCAAGACGCTGCACCCCCCAACCGCCCGGGAAACTTGGGTGGCATGGCATTGATGTCACAACCCGCCTCTAAATGTTCTAGGTGCAGCGGTCTTGCAGAACCCGCCCTCGCCGGTCTCTGGGCTGTTTTGGACTGAGACAAAAGGGTATTCAGCAGGCTCAACCTTCCCGAGAGGGCTAATGACAAGCATGACGGGCCTAGGCATCGATGCATATCAATCAGCGGCACATTAGTTCAAGCTCCACCTGCACCTGGCTTTCAACAGACATGACTTTGTGTGGGCAAGGATACGGACTAGAAGGGAACATGTAAAAACCTGGCTCCTACCCGCCTATCAAAATCTGTAGCAGTCCGCGCTAAGATTCAAAACCATCAATATAAATGATTTATTTATTTATAGAGGAGACCCCGGGGACGCCTCCTAGTCTTGGTCCGACCCGACACACCACAAACAAAAGTACATGGAACTAGCAACAATTAAAGAATATAAATAAAAATTAAATAATATAAATGAAACAATATAATTTCCACTCCCCCTTAGGCATTTTTATTAAACATATAAACACAAACAAGTCCACACAGCAAAGTCCAGGGAAACAACACTGAGGCAATGAAAGATGATAATGTAGTAGTAAGTCTAGTAAGACTAGAAGTCCAGAGATCTGTCGCGGAAGGAAAAAAAAGATAGTCCCACCGAGACACTGTAAGGGGTAAAGACGGATGATGGTTTGGGAGCCCCTTTTTTTTGGGAAGCCAATGAATCCACTATCAGTCCTCAGCACACAGGTAGACAGAAGACCATCCAGATCCCAACAATGAAACAATCTTGGACACAAATCTATACTAATAAAGGCAAAGCACCCCACTCACTCACCACCACTCACCACTGACTCACCATCACTAATTCTCCAACTTCCCGGTAGGTAGAAGGCGGGAAAATTTTGGGCGGGCTCATTCCTTACAGCTTACTTATAAAAGGGGGGCAGGTTTCATTTTGAAATTTTAAGAATGGTCATAACTGGAACCCTATTTTTTCATCCATATACTGTAATAGACTGCAGGTCGATGGTCTGGGAGGAGGCTGCCTCGCATCACGCCTCCCGCGTAATCACCAACTGACTAGGAAACCAGAAGTAGGAGAATAAGAAGAGCTCCAAAGAGCGCTGAAGAAAAGATGCCATCACAATTGAGAAGGCAGAAAAAGAATATCAAGCGAGTGACGATACAAGCATATTCATAAGTGCAGCTACTGCGGAAACAAAGCACCCCAAACCGTAAGTTTAAATTAAGTTTATGACACGCCCTAAATTAAGTTCATAGACAGGCGGGATGCTGGGCTTGTTTCTGCCAATATAATACGAATTCGGGGGACACAAGTTTAATGAGAGAACCAGGGTATAAACAGAGTTTTGATCACTTTGTAACTAAGTTAAATTTGCTGGTGAAGGACTGTGCTTTGAAATTTTTGGGAGACATGTGTTTGGGAGCCTCAGCATCTCTCCCATTCACCTCATTTCATTCACTTATTTCGCCTGAGCTCGCTCCAGCTAACGGCTTTATGGAAGAAACCCTTTGTACCCCGCCATCAAATACTCACAGAAAAATCCACAAGTTAATACACAGCTGCTCTGGGGTTTTACACCTCCAGGCACTACTGAGCATAATCTAATTTGCAGGGTTGACACCAAAAATATACTGAAAGTCTTACAGCCACCGAGACTTGTAACGGCACAAGACTTCAGGTCCCGTGTCGAAAAAAGAACCAAATTGAGGCAACTATTTTACTGGCGTGCTCAGGGAGAGAGTTTGTATTCCTCGGATCCTCGCTATAAGGCCTGATCTCCATTTCAATCAAATGCCCCCAAATTCCAGTGAGGCTCTGTTGGATGACAATTAATAAGTCCGGAAAACCCCAAAAAAAGGTTACATTGACAATCTTTTAGTTATTTTTTAAATTCTTTTTAGCACAAGCACAGCTGAGAAGCTTCATGCAGGGCTCCATAACGCTTAAAAAAATAATGCATTTAATCACACTTTGATTCCAAGAAAGGGGAATTTTTGTCAATGCATGATTTCTGGTACATCAACCCCCATTGATGCACACATCAGAGCTACAAAATGGAAGAGTTCGAAGAAAGCGCTGTTGTGGACTGATGGGAGGCAAATTTCATTTAAAAACTACCCGAGGAACCCATGATAAAACGTGGTTTTGTGCAAACTGGTGCAAAAGGAGTTTTCATACCACCGACTTCAACCCACGGTACTATCTAAATGCCAAACACGTACAGCAAAACAGAAACTAAAGGATGTTAGCACTACCAGTACGAAGCTTGAGTACCAAAAAAGGTCTCGCAGCCCAAACCTGATAAAATGACTGGCTTTCAGGACCAAAAAATTGAAAATCAACATCGTCAAACTTACAAATTTTCTGCAAAAAGGATTGTTTTGGACTGTAGACCAATGACAGGTGGAAGATAGGGGTTAGAAATGAGTAGTTGCCAGGTGATCCAACTTTCCAACTGGCCGAGAGACTAATTCAAGTAAAATTCAAGCTTAGAACTGAAAGCAAGCAAATTTAGATGCATTACAAAAGCGGACTTTGTGGCTCTTACTGGGGCTCATTGAAATTTTCCCTGACTGTTAGTACTCTTAATTACATCTAATTACAAATGTTCAATGATCACACTGTTTTAGCCTTATATACCAAAATAATTTTGGCTAAGGTTACTCGGGGTTTAAAGGTGAAGTTTGGGCAAATTACCTTTTGTTTCTGCCTTATTTTTAAGAAGAAAACTACACTTTTTTTTGAAATTTTTGTTATTATTATTTAAAGACAATTACCATTCTGAACATGTACTTAAAGTACTTTACAAAAACCACTTCTGCCCAATTTTAGCCAGGATGATATTTTTGTTTCTGTTTTGAACTGAAATGAAATGATTTTTTTTTAGAAATTAAAAGACTTTAGTTTACAATATTCATGTCCATGTCTATTATTTGATTCTGTCCCACTCAAAACCCTTTTTAAAATTAAAAACATTTGCGATTTGGAAATTTTTCTTAAGGTACATATTAATCAAGATTAATTAATTACAAAGCCTCTAATTAATTAGATTAATTTTTTTAATTGAGTCCCACCCCCAATATATATAAATATGTAGATATGTATAATTTTATATGTGTATATATATGTAGGGTATGTATATGCATATATATAAATATATATATATATATATATATATATATATATATATATATATATATATACTAATAGAAAAGCCTCACTCACTCATCACCACCACTGACTGACTCACTCACCTCACCACCGACCATCACTAATTCTCCAACTTCCCGTGGGTGGAAGGCTGAAATTGGCAGGTTGATTCCCACAGCTCTCTCAAAAGTTGGGCAGGTTTTATATCGAAATTCTACCGAATGGTCATAACTGGAAGCAGTTTTTCCATTTACTGAATGGAGATGAGCTTCAACCCGTGGGGGCGGAGTCGGTGACATCATCACGCCCACGTAATCACGAGTACATAGAAACCAGGAAGACCTCAAAAAGGCCAAGAAACATGCATTATATAATTGAGAAGGCAGCAAACAAGAAGGAAATTCATTTGAAACAAAGACCCATGTAAACCTACACTTAGGTTTTCGGGACTACATCTGTAAACCCTACTGGAGGTAGAGCTGAGAGTCACGGTGCTTTTGGGTGACTGGCTTTGCAAACGCTGGAGTCTGTTGAGAGTTATTTGTTCTGTGGTGTGAGATTTACATTAAAAAAACATTTTGCCCTTAAAAACTTGGGTTTTGGTTTCCTCTAAGGAACCGGGGGGGAATTATTTAAAGCTTTTTTTCCCTTTTGAAGGGTTTTTTTGCTTTTTTTTTCCCCAAAAAGAGCAAAAGTAGCGGTGTGTTGAAGTGCTTGAAAAATTATTTGTACTTGTTCTTTTCTTGTTATCTGTATTTGAATTAGCATCAGGCGGCAGGGTAGAAAGCAGTAACTGATATCGGCATTTGTAAATAAATAACCGGCCCGGGGGTAAAGCATTCCCCTTTGTTTAAAGGGGAAAAAAAAAAAGGGCCCGGCTGACTTCAAAGCAGTAAAAGGTGGAAACTCAGTAGTGCGCAGGGGAGCGCCCGCTAAGACACCGCTCAGGCACAAGGAGCAGTAGGAGCAAATAAGGTAGTAAAGTTTTATTTATTTGTTTATTTTAGATTAACAGTCCTTAGTCAGCCAGAGGCAGAACAAAGTGGGCGCACAGCGTATTGGTTCATTAATAAAGGGGAATACAAACAGTGCGAGTGAAGAGCTTATAAGTAAGAAGAGCCCAAAGCTAGAAGAGACAGAGAAAAGTAAAGTTAACCTCATAGAAAGGCAAACAGCAGGCAGCTAGAGGGAGAACAGTACAGGAGCTTAAGGGAAAAGGGTAAAAATCTGTAGAGATCTTAGTGTTACCATTTAAGTTAAGGAGCAGCTGAAAGAAGAAGAAATTTAATTTTAAGAAAGAAAAAATATATAGTTAAGGAGCTTAGTAATCACAAATCAAATTTTAATAATGAGGCCAGTGCAATGCAAGTCCTGTTGGATGTTGGACTTTTTTGATGATGGTTTGGAAGAGCCAGTTGTCATGAGGGCTACATCTGCAAGAGATGCAGGGTGATCCAGCACCTCGAGCCAGGGTCGTTGAACTGGAGGAGGAGTTGGCTGACCTGGGTAATAGAGAATGGACTTGGCCCAGGTGTCCTTAGAGAATATTGTGCACCCCCAAGGTGGGGGAGATTCCAGACCAGACAGGTAGGAATAGGGGGGGTCAGGCCCCAAGGCGAAAAGTAAAGGGGCACACTGTCCAGATCAACCCCAGAATTAAAGTGCTCCAATCCATTCTGTCCTGGCGGATGGGTGACTCTGATAATTCTGAGGTGGGGAGGGTTTAGGGCCCCAACGGCCACCTCCAAAACCAGTTCCCAAAAAAAGAGAGGAGGATAGTTGGGGACCCAATCATTAGGGGATTGGAGGCAGGTGTGCTCCAGAGAGAGAGAGTCTCGAGGTGTGTTGCCTCCGGGAGCACAGGTGGGAGACCTCCTGGAAGGGGTGGATAGGCCTCTGGCCAGAGCGGGTGGATCCAGTTGTCATTGTCCACGTTGGAACAAATGACATACATAAGGGTAGTCTGTCAGTTCTGATCCAAATTCAAAGAGTTAGGTACCAGTTGAGGAGCAGAACTGACAAGGTAGTCTTCCGAAGTTCTGCCTGGCCACCCGCCAGTCCAGGTAAGATTGAGGAGATTAGAAGGCTTAACGCTGGGGTCAAATCTTGGTGCAGGGGTAGAAGGGATAGGTTTCGGCATTGGGACTCCTTTTTAACAGATGGGACCTGTTCTGCCCGGACGGGTTACATCTGAACCTGGAGGGCACCCAAAGTATTGGGGAGGCGTATGTGTAGGCTAAATCGAGGATTGTTTAAACTAGGGAAATGGGGGCAGGAGTTTAGACAGGCCAGATTTAGATCTATACATGGAAGAACAAACAATGGTGTAGAAAAAAATGCAAGTAATGTAAATTTTAAGCAAACACGTAAGGTAGGATTAACACATTAAAATAGCTTGTCTTTTAAAGCTAGAAGTATCAAAAATAAGGTATGATTGAGTTGTATGTAGAGAGCACAATGATATTAAGATAACGAAACGGGAAATAACAAAGATGGGGTGGTACATAGAGGATACACATTTTTAGGGAAAGGGTAAAAGAACAGGGAGGTGGGGTTGCTGTTTATGCCAAACAGGAATTAAAGAAGTCATTTTTAGTTGGATGATGAGCCCCATCTTAGTGAGAGGCTGTGGCTTCGCCTGAAAAATATTAGGGAAAAGGTCTCATTTTAGGAGGGGTTATAGACCACCCAATTCAGAAAAAGTAATTTCAACACACATCTTTTAGTAATATCAAAAAGGAAAGTTTACAGGGAATTTTAAATCATGGGGACTTTAATTATCCAAATATTAACTGGGATAACCTTACAGATGGAGGGCAAAGCAGGAGTTTTAGAAGTTTAAACCGGGGCGTTTTTTAACACAGCATGTTAAAGCACCAACAAGTGAAACCTATCTGATTTAGTATTGTGTAATAATCAGGATAGAATTGAGGGTGTAGAGGTGATTGAAACACTAGGGTCAAGTACCATAATGTATACATTCTGTATTTTGTAAGAGAAAGATGCAAAGACCAAAATTTAAGTTGAACTTAGTAGGGGTAATTTTATAGATGGGTAAAGTCTAAGAGGATAGACTGGGATGCTTTTAAATTTGGGGACGGTCGAGGAGCAGTGGAACAGGTTTAAATGTTTTACATGTAATGCAGGACAGATACATACCTAAATTTGAAATAATAGGAAACTAAAAAATCTCCACCATGGATTAATAAAGATTTAAAAAGAAGTTGCAAAGGAAAAACTGCTGATAAGGATATAAGACTAATGACTGCAAAGAGAACCAGAAAAGAGAGAAAATGAGGGCAACCATTAAGAAGGATATCAGGGAGGCTAAAGACAGTTGGAGGAATATAGGATAAGGCTAAAGAAGACCCCAAGAGATTCTTTTCAGTATTTTAGTAGAAAAGAAAGTTAAGGAGGAGGTCAAGTTCATCAGGAATAGAAAGGAATTAAAAGATACAGACAATGAAATAGCAGATGCCCTAAACTTACATTTTCTGAGGTGTTTACAAGTGAGCAAGTGGATAACCTGCCAGAGGTAAACACAACTACTGCAGGTACTGAGGATTTGGAAATTGTAGAGGGAGAAGTGCTGCCGATTAAATAAGATGAAATCAAACAAATCACCAGGCCCAGATAATATTTATCCTCGTGTTCTTAAGGGAGGCTAGTGACATATATAAACCCTTGACACATATTTTAGGAAGTCACTGTGCACTGGAGAAAATTCCAAAGGACGGGAAATGGCAAATATCATCCCATTATAAAAAAAGGGTGAAGGGCAGATCCAAGAACTATGGGCCCAGTAAGCTTACAAGCATCACAGGAAAATTAATGGAAGGAATTATTATGATAAGATTGAGCAAAACATGACAAGGACAGGAGTTATTCTGAACAGTGTAAAGGAAGAGTTTTTGAACACGTGAAGAAAGTTTGCAGCCATTGAAATATTCCTAGCTGTAAGGATTTTGATTTCCGAAAAGGGAAGTTGACGGTACAGAGTCCAAGACTGAACTGCTGAAGGTTGTTAGAAATGGGGGTTTTATATGGTCAAACAGGAAGTGATGTTTCAGGACCGAACCCGGGAAGTGACATTCTTAGGGAACCCGGGAAGTGAATTTTCTAGGCACCGAATTTAAGGACGCTCTAGGCGCCGGAACTAAGTGACCCCTTTTGATTCAGAAAGGTTTTCCCGGCTGGTCTGCAAAGATAATGGGAGGTTTAAGCACCGCCCCCCGGCCCGGCGTGGGAAATTTCCTTCCCTTTCCTTGGTCCACAAAAGCCCTCCATGCGACGGTGCATGGCCCTCAGCTCCAGACCCATCCGGGCGCACTGCCCGGTAGGTGGCACCTGAAAGGGATCGCATTGGCCTGAGAATACCGGGGCCATAAACGACCAATACTTATATGGCTGGAGATCCAAACCACCTCGTGACCCCTGGATTGACCCGTGCAAGGCCATCCACGTGGGGGGCATGACCGCACCCAAAAGGAATTCACCGCCCAAGAGGTAGTATCTCCAGCCGAGTAATCGCCCATTTATAGCCAAAGCCTCCCCGCCCACTGCCGCATACCTGGCTCCTTGGGTCCAACAGCCGCCCAGGTACATTATGGGGTGTCAACCCATTGACGCCGCCCAGCACGGGCCCCAAATCCGGCCAAGCCCGCCGGAGAATAAAAGGTTCAGAAAATCTGGTGCTTTTAATATAGGAGCTGACGAAGGGCCAGTTTCAAGTCACTGAATGCAGCTTCTGTTATCTCATCCCATACCCACATGATTAGGTCGACCCCTTGTGAGGTTGGCATGGTTCTCGGGAAAACCCAGGTACAAACCGCGAAGTAACCCGCCAGTCCGAGAAATGCTTGTACTTGCCTCTTGTTATCGGACGGGCCAATTTGGGAATGGCATCAATTTTGGAACACTGTGGCTCACCATACCCCGCCCACTAGATAGCCTAAATATTTCTCCCACCAAAACCCAAAGAAACACTTTGCTGATACAAGTCCAGCTGTGCTATGTCCGCAACACAGCTCCAACCTGCTGTATGTGTTCCTCCCAGGGTTGGAATAGATGACAACGCATCCAAGAAAATTATGAATTATGAGGAAACATCCACACGGAAGGTCGGGTCCCATGTAACAAATGGGGGACACAA
>NW_024378370.1:0-23751 GCF_016835505.1 Polypterus senegalus
TTAGATTTCGTCGAATTTCAATGACTGGAAACACATTATTGTTAGTCTTTATTTTTATTTCGCATTCTTACTCATTCATTTTAAGTCTCTTTTCCTTTTCCTCTCCTTCTGATCGTATTAGGTGAAAACTGTCCAGCATTAACATAGCAGATGAAACAGGAGTTTAAACTGTAGACAGCTTGAAGGACACTCGATGCTGATACAAAGTGTTGGGATGCCAGCTGGTCTCCCTTTTAATCTTTGGTAAATAAAGTAAATAGGCTCTCGATGACACAATAATAAACATAAACCCCTCTGTGGTTGAAGAAAAAAAACTCTTGTTAGTGGTCAAAATTAGGAGCTTTGTTCTCTACAGATTTAGGTCCTAATGAGACAACACCATTCGGATGTATAGGTCTGTATAGTGAGTGCAGTGGAGAGAAGGTGGGCATTCCAGCTGGACAACAGCATGACCTTGGGATGAAATGGAAGATACCAGGGAAGAACAAGCGAGTCATGGCAAGAGCAGTTCCATCCCCAATATGTTAGGTGAATGTGATCCACTGGAAGTGTCCAGCTTGGACAACTGCAAGGGTTCATGGAACTAGACTCTAAAGTGCAGACCTGTCGGGTCCCTGGATGCGAAGGGAGTGCCGTCAGAGGAGGACTACCTAGTTCCCAAACAACCTGGACATACTTCCCAGTAAGTCATGCTGGGTCCCCAGAAGCTGTTCTTGGTCCAGTATTAAAGGCCTACTGTTTACCTTGAGGAATCAGCCCCTGTTAGGGAAGTGGGCAACAGTCCATTGGAGGAGGAAGGAGAGGATAGAGTTTCATTATTTGTATGGTTTTGCTGTGCTTCATTATATTTAGTTCTTGATGGATCAGAAGGGTACAACAGAGAAGATCTGAGAGGTTACATTGCAGTCTAACTGTTCTCCAGTTCCCTCAACAAGATACCCTCATCCATTCAGAGGACTACTGATTTCAGCTCTGAATAGCTTTTCTGTCCATGTGAGAAAATAAACACTGCAGTTCTTGGTAGACTCCATTACTTTCAAGTAGCTCAGAAGCAAGACATATGTGTGTATTCCAGACCTGCACTCGCATTGTCTGTAAAAAATTCTTTATGGTTTCCCTGCACCCGTTGATTATTTCTTTATCTTAAATGTCAAAGTCTGATTGCTTTATTGTGTGGTTGTGAAGGAGCAAATATTATGACACCTCCTGTGGTACGTATAGGAAAACCAATGTGAAGACACATTTGTAGTAAGGGGAGGAGTGCATACATAAATGGAAGTTTTACAGTAATACACTTGGGCTGAGAAAGAAAAACTGGAGATTTGAAGGATCAAATAAAAAAGTATTTAAACAGATATAGAGCAACATAGCCTAATCCGGCAGAAAAAAGACATCCAGGATTTTTGATTCTTTGGAAGAGACTCATAAAGCCTGGTAAATCTCTAGTGGCAGGTCTAACTGTTTCTCCGTTCTTTATTATCTGGACAAACCATTGCCTTTATATAACTTCTTTCAATTTCTTCACTAATGAATATTTGTTTGTGCTAGTTAACTGTATATTGTATTGTGTTCTGTATCTGTGTATCATACTGTATATATCCATTTTATAAACTGATAATACAGTTCAGGGTGTTGGAGGGCCCTGAATTTTCCCATCAAGCAACACTTAACACAAGACAGGAACCAACGTCCCTGAATAAGTTACCAGTCATTGTAGGGCCACTCACACACCCAATGAACCACTTTTGAGTTGCTAGTTTATTTAACACACTCACGTGTTTGGGATGTGAGAGGAGTGCAGTCGTGAAACAGCCCAACATAAGCACAGCATAAATCTGCATGGATAGTGCCCAGGATGGGATTTTAAATCTAAGGCTGTGCCAACATGTCACCCAGTAATGAAAATAACATGAAGCGTAAAGTTTCTATGCAAAACACAGAAAAAAAAACAAGTGAACCACAAAGGAACATTTCATGATTTTTGCATTATGATAACATCTGCATTTTTTTTTTACACATTGGGCAAAGTTGCATTTAAAGAATCTGGTTCAACTTTTCATCAGTTATGGGAATATAGAGTATCATAGTGCTTTAATGGTTGAATTCAGCCCTTGTGCCTAAAGCACTGCAATGAAGGCATAGACAATGAAAGCCATGTTTTACAGTATTTGTGCTACTTCAGCTCTGCTAATTTGATTTCCAGCTGTAACTGCCTGAACCAGACTCAAAGTAAGGCTAAGACCTTTTTGTGTTGTCAAGCACAGAATTATATTTAGAAGAATGTTATTTTTATTGAAGGAGTTTCAGTTTTAGTGTCATCAATTAGCAAAACTGTAGTACAGGAGGAAATGAAGACTTTTACTTCAGCTTTGATGACCCTTACCTGAGTTTCACAGCTTCGATCTATTATTCACTTGGTAGCTGAGACATAATTACCTTCTGACCTCAGAAATTAAAATTATTTTTATACACGTAGCATTCTTCATAAACAACTGGCTTAAGCTAGTTGTTAAATTACGTAGTAAAACAATGAGCCAGTATAGAAGTTATCCATGCATCATCTTATCTATAACTAAATCTGTTAAATCAGTTTAGGAAAACAAAGAGCAGGAAGTCAACCCCTAGAAGGGTGTGAGGCTATTTAAAAGCATGCTCAGATATAACAGATTAATTTAAAGTTGCTAATTATTGAACATATATATATAGTGTCTATACAAATCATCATCCCCTTACATGTTTTCACATTATATTTTTCTACACATTGAAACTCGTGGATTTAATTTGGATTTTTGACACTGGTCAACGGAAAAACACCTATTTCTGCAAATTGTCTAAATTAATTGCAAATATAAAACACAAAACAACTCATTGCTTAAGTATTTATTAGTATAATATGATGCCCATAAACCATTACTGGTGCAGCCAATTGGCATTAGAATTTACAGAATTAGTTCAATAGAGGTCACATGTCTGGGTTTTCAGTTGATTGTAGTATAAATTTTCTTTATATGGAAGGGTCAACTTAAGGGAGTCAGTAGGATGGCTGGATCTAAACAATGAACACAAATAAAACTCTGTGAAAGGTGATCGAAAAGCACAAGTCAGGGATGGAGACAAGAAAATATCAAGTCACTGAATATCTGGTTAAATTAATAATGAAGAAATGAAACAACATGGCAAAACTAGAAATCTGCCTAAAGCCAAACTGAGAGATCATGCATGAAGATTAGTGAGGGAAGTCACAGAAAGGAGAACTCTGAAGGAGTTACAAGCTGCAGTGAATGACACTAAAGAGACACTGCATACAGCAAATGTTGCTCATGTGCTTCCCCTTTCAGAATTATGGGAGAATGGCAAGAGACAAAATGCATGACATCTTGCTAGACTTTGAAATCAGCTGGAATAAGATTCCATGGTCTTACATGAGACCAAATTGAGCAGTTTATGGCAATCAGTTTGAACTCAATGTTAGAACACTCCCTGATCGAAAAACTGCTTATAAGCGTCATACATACAGTTGCTGATCTTTATTGGCTGGAGAGCAGTCCTCACATGAGATACTGAGACACAGCCACCTCCGTCTACAGTGCACCATAAGTGCCTGAGCGGTAGCCATTACCATGCAATAATGTAATTACATGTTACAATGAACTGTACAGGCCATATGAAAACTAAGGGTTCAGCCAGTAAACTTATCAACAAACCAGCTACTACCTACAGTACCGGCTGCCAAAGCTCCTTTGCCTTAAAATACGATCATGGGTTTATCAGGCCACGAGTCATGGCTTTTGTTACTGTCATCTTCTCATCACACATGACTTGTGCGTTAATGGAATGTCATTGCTCAGTTAACAAAAGAAGCTTAATTTCGCTGTTTCTCCTTATTGTATTTGCAAATGCAGTAAAGTGCTCCGATTACATTAGGAAAACTGACGCTGCTGCAAATTATCTTTTATGTTGGTTAAAACCTGTTAACGTTTATGCATGTACCCATTCCATAAAAAAACTGAATGTAGCGATGTAGTTCATTAATGACTTTCAGCACAGCAGGCATGACTGCTAGTTCCCTGAGAAATGACAACAGGTACTTGATATAAACTAATTAAAATCCAAAAGCATGTTCTTCAGTGCAAATGCACAGCATTGAGTCGCTAAATGGGAACTAAACTATGTATGTCATATTCATCAGTTTTGAGGTGGAATATGTTTGTCACGTCAACGCACATTATAATAACGACTCCATAATATGAATTACTGTGCACCATTCTTCAATTAGCTGGTTTGGCTTCATTTCCCTGCTTCCTCCTCTTTGGAATAATACATTTTCCAATAGCTTTATCCAAATCATGGTGATAGTCCAGCAAAGTCTCGTTAGCATTTCACAACAGGTTGGAATGAAATCTGGACTGGTGAAAATCCATTGCAGGAATCCTTCATGGAGAATTTGTACCATGCTGAGAATGTGGAGGAAAATGAAAGCCATGGGCCTCATGCATACGCATGTAAAATTCGCACTATAACATGACTTAGCACAAAAGGTAAATTGCTTACCTAGAAAAATCCAGATGCAGGAATCCAGTGCGTCTCCGACTCGCGTTCTTCCAGGTCAGCGTGAAAAATAACGCCGTGAAGCGTCAGGTAATGCCTAAAATGTCAGTCATGAAACATTCTTTTGAGTCAGATAACCTCCACAACCTAATCTTACCCATAGTCTAACAGGGCTCTAATGTTAACCATAGTCTAATTCATGGATGTTTCTGTGACTGATATTGAGGGTGTTTCGTGATGTTGGGGCATACATGACTGACCTCATAGGAACTACAATCTGCAATGACACTCTGTTGCATAATTCCACATCGGATTTAAATCCAGTGCCCTGTCTTTGTCTGTCTGGAGTTGACATACTCCTCCCCATTTCTATGTGGATTTTCCTTTTTGGTACACGGACATCCTTTAATATACTGAGTGATAGGCATATTAGGCAGATTGTTTATTCAAAATTGGGCCATATATGATGTTAAGGGGTGTATCTGATTCAGGCCTGTGATGAACTGGTGCCCTGTCTAGGCTTAGGTCCTACCTGTGCCTCAATACTACTACCATTTGCCCTGAAATAGAATGAGTAGATTTGTAGTTTGAATCCATTAAATACCAGTTGTGCATGTTCTGTTTTAAGAGTCTGTCTGACCTTTTTGCTACATATTTAAATGTAACTGATGAAGCATTCCCCTGCAACAGCCAGGACGTCAGCAGCTGCAACATTTAACCTTTTCCTCTAGGCAGAGGATTTCCTGTGATTGACCATCACTGTAATTCCAGGTATACATAAAAAAAAAAAAAAAGGCCTGCACATTTAAACCAGGACAGAAGAGAAGACACATTACTTGTAAAAAATCTAGATCATGATTAACATCAAAAATATTACTATTATAGCATATAGAATAACCCATCCCCATTTTAATCTAGTACTTGTTGGTAAGGTGTTGTGGACTTTGTATCATTTACTCACCACGGCTGTCAAATTGATTTCTGGACACACCAGTGACATTTTTGGTTTACTTTTGGGACAGCCCATTTGAACTGGTTCATCTGCTTTCATTTATATTACTTAGACTTGCTGGCTTCCATCTGTTTTCATTTCCTGCAAATTTTTACTTTATATTGGACATTGTGTGTGTTGTGGTTGTTTCTTTTCAATGGATGGATGATGGATGAAATATATGTATGTGTTGTGTTTAAGACAAGGGAGGTCAGGAACTGATGTGTGTTTTCCTTATCACTGTACATATTTTCATTTATTTTGGGATCGGAAAATTGGTCATGAAGATTATTTGTGCAAATTAAAATGCAATCCAACATTGTTAATTACATTTTATTAGAATGTAATTATTATGTCCATTAATTAAAAACATATTGATCAGTGGTGCAGTGGGTAGCGCTGCTGCTGCAGTTAGGAGACCGGTTCGCTTCCAGGTCCTCCCTGCGGGGTTTGCATGTTCTCCCGTGTCTGCATGGGTTTCCTCTGGGTACTCTGGTTTCCTCCCATAGTTCAAAGACATACAGGTTAGGTGCATTGGCGATTCTAAATTGTCCTAGTGTTGTACGAGTGTTGTGTGTGCGCCTCTGGTGAGCTGGCGCCCTGCCGGGTTTGTTTCCTGCTTTCTGCCCTTTTTGGCTGGGATTGGCTCCAGCAGACCCCGTGATCCTATAGTTAGGATATAGCGGGTTGGATAGATGGATGGTCAATTGCTTTTGAATATAATTTTAATGTTTAAATAATTTTGATGTTTAAATGCAATAAAGCGTGTTGCTTTTTAAAATCACTATTCATTAATTGCAAGTCATAACTTAAAGCAAAGCTAACATATTGTATTTGCTTAGCAGTTGCTCCAAGTGGATTGCATTTGGTTCAGGACTATGAATTAATCATGCCAAAACTGAATGTAGTCAGTTGACCAATCAACATCAAAAGGTGGAGCAAGGCATCAACAGTTGGGTGAGCGTTCCACTTCTAAACATTATGTGTTCTGACAGCAAGCTTTGTTAAGTGTGTTAATGTGGGTTTATAATCAAAATGGTGTGAAGTATTTTTTCAGTCTTGCTTGTTGTCCATAATATCATATTATACTGTTGCTCTTCTGAATATTCTGACCATACATCAAAGTTTAGCAATAGCTAGTATGGTCATCCTCATCTGCAGGTACTGACAAAACCATACTTGAGGGATATTGGTGTACAGACTTCTCAGTTGATGAACTACATAATCATATACTGTAGCACCTGAATGTGTTCCAAGGCTTTTACGGTAACAGTTTGAAAGTCTTTTCCTGTTGCTGTCTTAGAGCCTTTTCCAAAAAAACCCGTTGACTTGGAAGGAATGAAATCATCACATTGCCAGCTTCCACCTGTTCAATGAAATAAAAGTTCCTACCATATGAACTCCCTTTTACTATCTTTAGCACTGGGTGAACAAACTTGTGATTATAACACATCTTACACCAGCTGTTGACACCTTACCCCATCCTTTGATCATTTGATTGTTTTCAGTTTTGTGCAGATTAATATATGGTCTTGAATCAAAATGCAATACACCTGGAGCAGTCACTAAGCAAAATGCAATACGTTGTTTGCTTTTAGTTATGACACATGAACTATGACCATGGATTAAATGTAATACACTTTTACAGTATTTTGAATTTTAAATGTCTCAGAAATTGCATCCGTAGAGGACAATAGTCATCATTTTGTTGATATGTTTTCAATTATGACATGATAAAGCTATGCCAAAATAAAATGCACCATGCATATGTATTACATTGCAGTGGAGTTAACACATTAGATTGCATTTAAAATTTGGCAGAAATAATCTCCACTAGGACTGGGAGCCAGATTGAATTGGCTACAAATTCTACATTTGTGAAATCCATACTTTCTCTCGAAAGAATTATTTGTTTTTAAGTCCTTGAAATGATTTTGTTATCGTGGCACTGATTTGTGCTTAAAATAGACCTTTTGGCTGATGTAATGAAGAGCTTCCTGTTTAAACGGGCTGTGAGATGTGAACTCAGCTCTTATACCATTTGATTTTTCCGCAAACAAATTTTCAAAACAAATCGTATTTTATGACTCTAATCAGAGTCGAGTAATAATTATGTTGGCATGGTCATTTTAAATCTGATATCGGCTAAAATTTAAACAATGACCGTTGTTAATACCCACCGCATTACTCAGTTTGCCAATAGATGTCAGAAGGACGGATGCCAAAACGAGCGACCAAAGATAGATTTCGACGTATCAAGCAAATGGCGATACATTCTAAATTACTTACGGTTCCGGGGCTGTCGAGGTTTAAGTTAGTCGCGATGTTAGTCCTGGAAAGTATGCCCCACCAAAGCAACGTCCAAAACCAACCGAACTTACTGTTATCTGCTCGAACCAACACCCGACTTGCTATACTCGGCTCCAGCGCATCACTGAAGCATTCGAGCATTCTTAGCCAATCATGCAATACTCGCTCGCTTTGCCACGTATGTTCTAACTACAGAGGCAGAGTCCCATTGCATGGTTCTAACTTGTATTAGTCGAGGTATTGCACTTAACACCATACATACGGATAGTATTAAATTATATACTGTATAAGGATAGTTGGGGTTGTGTTTAATCTATCTTATATATAAATTTTAAAAGCCTTTACCTTGACTGATTTAACTGTATTTTTCATCAACCAGGAATTAATGTAGAAGTGGGGTGAAATATTTTAAGGTAAGTATGGTTTTGCACGCCGAAAGTGTAGAATTAACTCTCTCTTCACTTGAATGTGTAACTTGCTGTCCCCAAATGTCAGCGTGTTGTCATAGGCAGCAGAATGTTATGTTATCATTGTGTGTCAATGTTATTATTATTGCCCATTTTTACAGGTAGTAACATACATTAAAGTGAGTCAGTCTTCTTCTTCTTCTTTGTCTGCATCCATTAGGGTTTACCACAGCAGATCAGCCACAGGGGATGCACAAACCAGTGTGTTTCTTCATGCCTGTCCCAAGCCTGGATAAATGGGGAGGGTTACATCAGGAAGAGCATCCATTGTAAAATTTTGCCATATCAATATGCTGACAACATTAAAGTGACTCAATACATTTTTGATTACATCCATTCATCTATCCATCCATTATCCAACCCGCTATATCCTAACTACAGGATCACGGGTCTGCTGGAGCCAATCCCAGCCAACCACAGAGCGATTTTCAAATACAGTTGTGCCTAAATGTATTCTAGAGAATGAGGTTGTTCTGCAGCATATGGTAGTCATTTCTATGTGACAGAATTTTGTGGTGTTAGATTCTTTCATTTTATGTTTTTAATAATAAGAACCAAATTATCTACTGCTTAGACTAAAATAAATGTATGTTTTAATGTCACTTCATAGGTTAATAAAATTTTTTTGTGACTTGCAATTCACCATTAAAGCCTGCAACATGAAATAAGGAGCTTACAGTTAAAGCATATTTGACATACAATTTGTATTTTACCAGAGGGGGGAGGACAACCATAAAAAATCAAATTACATTTTAAGGTAAAATTATTGAATTACTTGGAAAAGCAATAATCAGACTTTAAACAAAAAGAGACAATATAAAACCTTAAAAAGTACTAAATTTAACATACAAACTTACCAATAAATTGCCAAAAATTACAATCCATTAAATATAGTATGAATCAAAAATGAAATTGTGTAACACATTTTTGAAGAGAAGAATGATGAGGATAGGACCCAGCCTTGCTTGATACCTACAGTAATTTCAAAGGGGGCAGATATTTCCTTGCCAACATAGACCTTTATCCTCATTCCATCGAACTTACAGTATACCTCCCAAAACATCTCATGGTTCTCTGTGTCAAATGCTTTCCATAGGTTGATGAAAGTGAAGCAGATGTCTTGCTGGTGTTCATGAGTCTCCTCTAGGAGTTGTCAGGTGTGGAAGATCATTTTGATTGTGCTGTGCTTGGGCTGAACGTAACACAATGTAAATGGGGAACCAGGGAAACGTAACATGAGCAAAGACTACAGTGAAACACCATGGCGTTCCCACAGTTGGCTCAGTCCCCTTTCACTGCTCGTTACACGACTTCTGAACAATAAATTTTGCTAATCAACAGACAGAGATGAGATTGGCCTGTGTAGCAAAAGAAGCAGAGGAAAGGACTGGAAGCACAGGATTATCCATTTCTGACAGTAGTCTGAAACCAGTTGAAACTGTCATAAAGATGAGTCACACAGAAGCAACTATTACTAAAGCTAGGTAAATGAATAAGCCCATGTTCCAAAAGACTTGTGAACAACAGGTAGAATGTCATGCAAAAATTGTCAAAAAATATCAACCAGTTATCAAAATTGACCAGGAATACTAGACTCAAAAACAGGCATGGAGTCAGTAACTGAACATTTCAAAAGGATGAGGGGCAGAATGCTAATTTAGTAAATCCAAAAGAAGAATAAAAAACATTAGATGTTAGAGGAATTCTAAATGATGAGTGATATGATGTGATGGCAAACTAACTTAAAACTCACTCCAAGCCACCACCCAAAAAGTAATGTGTCAGCATAAAAAAGGAATGGTTCAGGGGTGAGATCTCTATCTGCTCCTTAATGAAGGGCTGATGGTGGAGCTTCAACCCACTTCTTAAAGTAGTCACTTCACTTTTGACCTTGGTGATTGTTAAGGTCACAGTGACAAGATGACAAGCCAAATAGTTTAGGCCAACTAACTCTGAAATTCTCCTGTATTGCTGAATATCTTACCTTATCATGGAGAATGAAGCCAGTAACCCTATGTAAGAACTTTATTTCACTGGTTGTACTCATAATTTGTATATTCTTCTCATCTCTAGCCAGAGCTCATGACTATAGTTGTAGATGGCAATGTAAACTGATTAACAAATTAAAAGTTTTTTCCAAGAACTTAACTCTTGGGCTGGTACAGCACCTACAAACCTGTTATCATTGCCTTCATTTGTTGGTTAGTTTCATGCTAAACATCTACTCTTACTCAGTAACAGGATCCTGAGGTACTTCAGCTCCTTTTCTTGGGGCAGCTGCTCTCTTACTTCCAAGAACAATACACCTTCTTCCATAAGAACACCATGGCCTTAGATTTAAAGGTGCATATTCTACATTAAAATATCAGTGGATTATCAGTAGGAGAATAATTTATTTATATGTATGAGCAGGAGATCATAATCCACAATTTTATTTTTGCTGTTGTAATAATACCTTTTCATTTTAACAATATCCTCCATATACATTTTATCGTTCCCAAACACACATGCACACTCTGGTATTGCCATTTAAAACTTACTCTGCAGGTCTATGGGATGGAAAAACTGGAGTACTCAGAGGAAGGTGGTGTTATAAATAATAATAATACATAATAAATAATAATAATAATAATTAACTCATTAAGCGCCTTTCAAGAAACCCAAGGTAGCTTTACATACAGAGTAAAAAAATTACACATATGACAAAAGTTCATAGAAGAGGAAAGTTTTGTTGAGATTTAAAAGTGCAGAAAGGGGAGCAATCTCGGAGAGACTGAGGAAGAGAGTTCCGGAGTTGAGGGGCCATAACACTGAAGGACCTGCCTCCCAGAGAGTCTGGTGCGTGGGACAGTAAGGAGATTACTGCTTGAGGACCTGAGAGAGTGACAAGGGTGTGGAGGGTGAGTGAGGTGAGGGGGCAAGGTTATGTAGGGCTTTGAAGGTGAGAAGCAGAATCTTGAATTTAATATTTGATGGAACCCGGTAACCAGTGAAGCTGGAAGACAACAGGGGAGATGTGAGCAAAATGCTTTGTGTGGTTGGGCTCTGACTGGAGTTCTGAATATACTGTAGCTTCTGTATAGATTTTGCAGGATGGCCAATGAAGAGGGAATTACAATAACCAATCCAACATTATGAAACAATGAACCAGAGTTTGAGCATCATTAAAGGACAAAAATGAAACAGAGCCGGGCAATGTTACAGAGATGATAGAATGAAATTTTGGAAAGAGACCTAATGTGTAGCTCAAACTTAAGTGATGAATCAAACAAAACACCAGGATTTCTGACTACAGGAGCAGGTTTGACAAGTGTACCATGAACAGAAATGAGAATTGGATGCCTTAGAAAGTTGGGATTTTAGACCTACAAGTAACACTTCAGTTTTATTGGCATTAAGTTTGAGAAAGTTATTCCATCCACAGCTTAAGATCAGTGATGCAGTCAGTGAGTGTGTTGGGAGGTGAATCTGTCGGGGAGACTGTACTAGGATATACTATAACTGTATATCGGAACTGTATATTATGAAAATTCTGCACAAATAATGACCAAGTGACACCTACAGTGCACCTTCATTAACCTAACCTAAAAGGTGTTCAGCATGCCTGTTGGATTATTAGAGCAAATATTTCTAAATTATATTTCTTTCAAGTAGACAAAGACCCATTAATTTTATGGGCTTGTTACTTTTGTAGGCCATCTTATCTTCACATTTTGATTCTAAAATTTAAAGCTGAATAAGGAAGGATATGCTTTTCTTATGAAAATCTAAAGGACCTTTTTTCCCAACTGGAGAAACACCAACTGTGTATTTATGTCTTTGGAAAGTTAACCACACTATCATACAAGTATAAGGACTTTGTTTTAATGTTATTGATGACTGACTACTCTTCTTTTCCATGATTTTCTAATGTTCTATTTTTTTCTTTCCCAGCCCATCAAAGACCTGAAACTACAGCATGCACATCCCAGCCAGTTCTGACAGAACACGCAAATCCAGACTGTGTTTTTCAGGTTCCAGAACTACTGGATCTTCACAGGGCTTTCTATGAGAGTTTGAAAGAGCGAGTTGAGCTTGGAGAATCATCAGATAGTGTGGGAGAACTCTTTCAAAAAATGGTGATTTCATATTTTTTGGTAGTTTAATTTATATTAAATTCAAAAAAATGTTTATAGTAGTGGTGAATATTTGCACAGATATAAAATGTGTTATTGTCAACAGCTTTAGCTGTTTAGCCTTCCATGCATATCCTTTTTCATCACCTAAATTTCAGTTCCCACTGCCTATTTGCCCATTACAAGCTCAAGTCAACATGCTCTACCAGTCACCTCCTCTTGTGTTACCATGGAACTGGATATGTTCCCCTTTCCCGGAAGATATTTGGGCATCATGGACAAATATGAGCAGCTAGTAACATTCTAAAAATATATTAAAAAATAATTGTACAGGTTAGTAAAATAATACCAAAACAAGAAGATGAAAAGGCAATCAAAAAGATAAAATCTATTAAGGCCTGAAACAACATAAAAAAAAAAAATAAAAAAAAATATTAGAAAATGAGTCAAAATTTAAATATGGTGAAATAGTACAAAACAAATTAGATCTAAAAAATCCATTCATTCATGCAAATTAAACCCACCTAATCCAATTTAGAGCTGTTTAGGTTACACAATCCTAGTAGTATCATGCACAAGGCTGGATCCAACCCTGTGTAATGTGCCAGTAACCCACAGGCTCCACTCATGCTCACAGTCACACTCACACAGGGCACATGTTTGGGGATACAGGAGGAAAAGTGGAATACCCAGGAAAAAGCCACACAGATATGCCAGTCCATGAAAGGATAACTAATTACAAATGTCCAGTGAAAGGGATGTTACCTCTGTGTTTTAATGGCTACTTCATATTTTTGCAATGTACTACTTTAAATTGTTTTTCTTAACGTTAGAATTTCCTTTTTTATTTATTGATGTATATACTTCAATTTAGACACAATGCACAATTACTGCTACCTCACTGCTTTAGGAGTTTGTATTCAATTTCTTTTCCAGCCATTATTTGTGTGGAATTTGCACTTGCTTTACCAAGTACTCCTGTTCCCTTCCATACCATAAAAATGTACATGTTAATTAAATCGGCATCTGAATGTGAGAGAGAAAGTACATTTATGCAGGAGTATGTCCACTTCGAACTGGCATTCCATGCAACAATAGTTGCTGCCTTCAGCCAGATGTCATTTTTCTCAGTGCCATTAACATGCCATAACAAGACGCTTTACACTGATAGCAAAATTAAAATGGTGATGAATCCTATTTTTCTAAGCCATAATTGGACTGCATATGTCATTTTCTTTAAATAAGACTTTTATATGAGTGATTTATTTTTGACATTTTTGGTAACATCAATATGTTCATTTTTTTGTTATCATTTCTTGCTGTTGGTGCTGCTATTTTATGGTGTTTTGTTGTGGCTAGTGCTGTAGATGCAATGTGCCTCTCACTGTCACAAATACATGGTGACTCTGATATCCAATCTTTGGAATAACTTTTAAACAATGAGCTGAGTTGTGGTCATGTTTATTTTGGATTGGGAATTCTTGATCAGTTAGGCTTCTGACTTGCTCTGGATTTCTGACTTACAGGTTCTTTTTGTGAATGAATAATTTCCAAATTTTGTGTAAAATCTACCCTTAACAAGTTTCCATCTGTGTCCCTGTATTCTTGGAGAACACTTCTATTTCACAAAGAAACACAAGTTACCATTTCCTTCCTCTCCTGTTCCATCTCCCTTAATAAACCCTTTGTTCAGGTTGCTTGACACCTTCAACCTAACAAAATTAATTTTTTGAGTGTAATATTAGGAATAAACTAAGGCTTAGACAATCAAAGTTATGCCCTCACAGTTGCCTAAGCGTGTCACTCAAATCTTATCAGTCCACTGCAGACAGGTCCTATTTTCTTCAGCAGGAGTCTCATTGATGCTTGCAACTTAAAGAAATAAGTTAAAATCCTTAAAATGTGAAATGGTTATGAATTTATACAGATCAATGTTTGTCACTGAACCTTCACCAGAATAATACTTGACCTCCAAGATGGCAGAGAATTCTTGTGGAACGGAGAAACTATATAGTTCATATAAACTGGCATATAGTTTGAAAGTTTGTTGCTGCTATGAAGATTGAAGACTCCAAACTCTTTCTGTATCTTGAATTGCTTCCCTAAGCAGAGGCTAGCAAAAACAGCCACCTGGTGTTTGTTTCAGCTTGAGAACAGAGAGGCCACTTATGCCGTGAGTCTCTTACTTGTGGGAGGCAAACAGATTCCTACTGTCAGGCCTTCCTGTGAAATGGTGACACAAAAAATAGCAAAAAAAGAGAAAAAGATATCCAAAAATGCACGCAAACCAGACTAGGACCTTCACTGGCCTACATAGAGATAGGGCTCACCGCAGGCAAATTGACCTCAAGCTTAATAGGCAGGCTTTGGCCAGCACAGGCTCAAAATGTGTTCAGACTTATAAAATTCAGAAATATGCTTTAAATCTTTAAAATAGATAAAATGCCCTTCAACAGAGCGACAAACCATCAAATATATGGCAAGGTAAATAACTAATCTTTAAAAATAATTAATTCATAAAAAATAAGGTAAAAAAAGGAAAAATTAGACAAAAAGGATTTGCCTAAAATATCAAACCAAAGCTAAAGTCGAAATTGAAATCCAATAATCAAATATAATGGTAAAGAACAATCCAAGACATGCTTACACAAAAAAAAACACTCCATAGCTTCACAGGGAACATGTACTGTGACTAATATAAAGGCTGAGCAGTCTTAATAGCAATGATGTCATGACCTCTTTGGAGAACATCAAAAAAATACAAGAAATACAGCTTGAAGTTTCAAATGCACAAAACAAAGCTGCTGAATAATATTTAAATAATGCAGTAGTAATATAATTTATATAATTATAAAAACACATGAAAAATAATGATTCCAAATGAACATAAATGACAAAACTGTACATTAGCCAATGATCATACTGTATGTTGACTGACACAAAATGGGCAATTTCTTATAGTCTCCCTCCTGTAGTTTGTAACTCAAAACGACAAAAAGAAATTTCGCCATAGAAAAACACACTGATGTTTTTATCTTTTCTAAAGGCATTCAGCAAGATTACATTCAGGGCATTTAGGTTAGCAGTTAGATTTTTAAATATGTTTAGCTCAATTTACCTTAATCAGCTCAAGGTCTAAAAGCAATTCTATGCAGTATATATATTTGATTATATGTTACATAACTTGTTTTTATCAATGATTAACATTACTGTTTAGGAGAACATTACTGACTTAAAGACAGACAATATATGTTTTATGAAAAGCACCAGGAAATATGTAAAGTAAAAAAATTAGCTCAAACGCAAGTGTCACCAAATGAAGCCAAAATGAGAAAAAAAAAATCAAAGGTCAGGGAAAAGAGCAAAAGATTCAAGAACTAGGAAATCAAAAATTCTGGAAAAGTCACAAAAAAAGAATAGGTTTGTGATACACAAACTTAGGTACAAAATGGCAATTGAGACATCCTTTCCCCTGCTGACCTCTAGAAATGGACCCTAGCAGGTCGGATCCTCTTCATGATGACAGAATCCACAAAATAGCAGCACACAAGGAAAAACAAAATGGCTTTGCAACAAAATGTGAATACAGAAGACTAGCTGTGCTACCTGTCAAAGATGGAATAAAATATAAGTAATCAAAGTAGACTTCATGTTTTCTGTTTGATACATTGCTTATCTATTGGGTCTGATATGATAATACGCATTCAATCGTTTTCCTTGCGGCAGAATTTTATTCTTCAGGTTGAGCAGTTCATTTTCACCACTTCTCTCGCCGTCACTCATTGAACTGGCCACTCTTATAGTTAAAGTGTTTTACTGGGAAAATGTGGTCGTCACCACAATGGCCTGATTTAGCATCTCTAGCCAAGCCATGTCGGGGCTTTGGTTTCCTGTCATGTGCTTTGATTTATTGTTATTTTCACTTATTCATTACCTGCCAGTCAAAGTTGTCAGTCATTAGTGTCATAGCTATAAACCTAGTTAACGTGGCCTGAGTGGGTATAAGAAAGTTGTGCAACACTGCTTTTGCTGGCCTGTAACGGCAGACAACAGAATAAACCGATAAGATGGATTTTCCTATTTTTAGACCCTTATTTGGTATTTTTATTATAATTTTTTTTTTTTTGCCTTCTTCTACATGTTTTGCATATGTTTTAATTTTTTCTTCCAAATCCTACCAACAGATACGTTGCACTTGTCATTTCATTAAGGTGGATAAAAACTTAATAAATTTCACAATCAAGAGGAGACCATTCAGTTCATCAAGACTGTTTGTTTAGCTAATAGCTAAGCTGTTCCAGAATCATCCAGATTCTTCTTCAAGGTTGTCAAAGTTTCTGGTTCAGCTACATGGCTCGGTAGTTTGTTCCAGACTCCCATAACTCTTAAATATGTGCTTCCTGGCTTCAGTCCTAAATGCTCTTCCCCTGAATTTCCTCTAGTGTTCTTGACTACTCTGTTCACTGTGTAAAGAAGAGACAGACAAAGATAAAGAGTTGGGGTTGCCACCCCGTTGACCCTGTATAATTAAAGTTTTTACAAAAAAAGGCACACTATAATGGCAAAGACGTCTTCTGTAGATATAAGTTACAAAATCAACTGAGTTAAAATGGCTAATCTTCTGATTATTAGCCTTTCCAGCAGGAAGAGGCAGGTCCAAATGGGCAGACCACGGAAGTGATGTCAGCGGTGGTATAGTCTTCTGGTCTACAAAGGGAGGAACATAAAAGGCATTAGCACATTGCACCAACTCCCAGAGCGACTGGAAATTACCACTACCGGAGCCCTTAAACTGTCCCTTATGCGCAAATGCGTGACAACTGTTAAGTTGAAAAAATTCTGGTGGATCTGGTTTATCAATGCCTTTGAGAATTTTGAAAACCCGAATTAAGTCCCCATGCAGTCTTCTGTGCTCAAGAATGAACACGTTTAATTTCTTTGAGTCTGTTTGAATACAACATATCCTTAAATCCTGGAATGCTCCTGGTTGCTTTTCTCTGTACAACGTCAAGTGTTGCAGTGTCTTCCTTGTAGCATCCATTTATCACCTAATAACTAAGGTGGTGCAAGAATGGCTGCCATCACATCATCCCGGTGGATACTACACATTGGAGGTGGTTGAAGTGGCTTCCTTACTGTCTGTGTAAAGTACTTTGAGTAGGATAGAAAAATGCTACATAAATGTAACTAATTAATAGCTAACCAAAGTCACTTAATGGGGTGTATAGTCTTATTTGTCACACTTCTTGTGTGCCTTATTTGAATACAGTAAATATACTTGAATTTTGAAAGATACATAAACTGTTTAGTAATATTTACTAATTCACAAAATGTTTTCCCTAACCATTCTGTTCCATCATTAAGTCATCAATAACAACAGGATAAGAGACATTCATTTAAGATACATTTTTGTTCAACTGGATTGAATCTAGGCAAAATAAGGCTTTAAATGCATCACTGTGCCATGCTGCTTCTTCTTTTTTATCTTCATCTTTTTCCAAGGTGTTTGACCAGTCTATAACATGCTGCTAAACTATTGTTAAGAATTAAATAAATTGTGAGGTTTTCTAACACTTCATACTTTTTATTTGAATGGTAGAAGTGATTGCTTTCAACAATTAACTCTCTGTCCATATTTGCTTGACTTGTATACAGGTGAGTCAGTTGTGTACATACAGAGGCTTCATTGATAACTATGAGAATGCTGTCCAGACAGTTGCACAAATGCATGCAAACTGATGAGCGATTTAAAACTTTGGCAGAGGTATGTACCCTAATACTCTACATTATATCACCTTATTGTCTGCCAACTGGGAGGACAGTGCTGTACATATCATATTGTAATTACTTAAAAATTCCTTATAGTATCAAAATACTCAGAATTGTAACTAGTTATTATATATTGTGGCATGCGGAAAGGCATTTCCCACAAGGAAGAAAAGAAAAATAAAAGCGTGTGCTTGCACTTGTGCCTCCTGCATCTGTCTGTGTCAGGTTGGGGCGACTGCACCACTTGTGCGCCACCAAGGCGGCCCCAACCCGACACAGGAGGCACAAGTGCAAGCACACACTGATTTCTTTTCACCTGTGGGAAACGTATTCCCATTCCCCACAAGTGTAACACAGTTCACTCCTCCTCCTCCTCTAGTCAAGCTTCGTCTACCTCCTTCTGACTCTTGCTCTTCCAAGTACTGTCAGCTGGCCCCTTTTATAAGGCACTGGAAGTGCTCCAGGTGCTCATTGTTACACGGAAGAGCTGCACTCCAGGGCTCAGCAGTAGCTGCAGCACCCTCTGGCAGCGCCCATGTATCCCAACAGGGCTGTATCCAACTCCAACTCCCATGAAGCCCAGTCGGAGACAGTGGCACCACTGCAGCCCAGGGGCTGCCACTTAGCACCGGGGTTGGTGATGCTCTGGATACGCCCTTCCCTGGTCCTTCCAACATGAAGGGGTCTCAGCCGGGCAAGGGCCCTAGCTGCATGGCGCAATATATCGTCAAATACCAAAAGTAAGTATCTCCTGCCTCCATTAAATGTTCATAATTCATGTAATTCAAGCGCGGGGAGCACATCGTATATCATTGAGGAGTTTTATTTAATACTTAATACATGCTCTAATTGGGTAGCTTCTAAGCCATCCGCCAATTGCGTCCCTTGTATGAAATCAACTTGGCAAACAAACTGAGGAAGCATGTACCATAAATTAAAAGACCCATTGTTCGCAGAAATCCACAAACCAGCGAAAAATCTGTGATATATATTTAGATATGCTTACATTTAAAATCCGTGATGGAGTGAAGCGAAAGTCGGCGCGATATAGCGAGCGATCACTGTATTCCATGACTTGCCGTAACAAAATCACACAGATTTAATTTTGTCTTTAGTCAGACTCTGTGTGCAAGAGAGCTGACAATCAATGAAAGCTTATCCAGAGCATTCATATATAATATAATGTGGTGATGAGGAATAAAGAACCTCGCAAACAGAACAGAAGCGTGTATGTCTGATATCTCATGTTTTATGCACCACAACAGAATGATAAAAGGAAGTTAAAAGGGCAAAGATGCTGTTGGCTATCAGAAAATGGGCGAGCATGACTGTGCTGGAAAGTCATCACACAGTCTCTCAATTTGACATGCCCTAGTGATTTTTAGTCTTGTAAATTGACATAGTCTGGTGACAAGATCAGCAACTACAAGTCTGATGTGCCCTATAACTAGAAGTTGTGTACTGTGACATTGACTTTAAGGGTTAATCTAGTACTGAAGAGTTAACATGTTTATTCTGTTAAGAGACAATATGTGTGCTTAGTTTTCCAGGACAATGTTACCACACAGTGGCAGTAATAATAATGCACATGTGTATGCCAGATACTTCTCCGGAGAAACGAAATGGCATAGTATGGTCAAATTCACAACTTCCACAGTTTGTCAGCTGTTGCCTTATTACCAGTACCTGGCAAATTAAGTCATCGTTGAGCAAAGCTAATGTTTGATATAGTCAGTTTAATAGAAGCTTACTATAAAATATATACATTTTATTATGTTCAGTTATGATATAATAAATGTCCTGTCAGACATGTTTTGTTTAATGGAAAAACAAAGAAGTAAAATTCATATCTAAAGTAATTGAAAAGGTTATTTAAGCTCTGTGTTTTAATTATTTTTTTACTTATATACTCTTTTCACCTGTCACTTATTTTCAGTTTAGTTTCAATTTAGTTTTGGCCCTTTATATTTCAGCTTTTATTTTTAATGGCTTTCCTCAATTAGTTGTTATTCTGAAAGAATGATTTTAAGTTTATTTGTGTTTTAGTTTAGTTAGAGAAATGACTAGTGCAAACATTTTTTCAAAGACAGTTTGGCAAGTCAAACTCGATCAGATCAATAATACATGATTTGGAAGATAATGATATCAAATGTCTTTCGTTTGGTATTAGGTTTGACCCTGAAACGTTCCACAGAGCTATGGAACAAATTACTAAAGGTCTGAACTGTGTCAGGGTCTATGTAGATAATATTGTGGTCAGGAGCATTTGATATGATGAGCACAATGCTCAGTTGGAGATAACACTGCAAAGAATTTAGTTGTGTGGTCATTAGTTAAACAAAGAAAAAATGTTCATCTGTGACAGGATTTCCTCTGAATGGACCCAACCAGACAAGGCCAGGGTTCAAGCAATCTAGGCCATGGAACAGTCATAAAACAAAAAAAAGTCCACCAAGAATTTTGTGTTTTGCTTGAAAGAACACAAACTGTGGAATAGTGAAGAGCAAACCTCACAAATTTGCTTTGCCTTGAAAATCAAGGAAATGTTCAGGAACTTCACTGAACTCAGTAAAATGCATTACATTTGATTGGATTATAATCATACAATGGTTTTTTAATTGTCTGTGCCAGATGCAGAACCACCTGCCGACTATGCTGGACTGTTTGTTATGTCCAAAATGTGACCTGAGCTGTGAGGAAGCAGTGCAAACCACTACTTGTCTCCCTATTATAAAATTAATGAATTTAAAGTTCAGAACAGTTACATTTCTTGCAGACAAGAAGCATGATTTAAGCAATTTTGAACAAGTGATTGTTTAGAAAAAGCGGTTTCTGAGATATCAGCCCTCAGCACTGAGACATATGTACTATGATAACTAAAAAAAAAAAAAAAACAATAGCGTGCAAGAGTTTTAATATACAGTGTTTGGAAATAAAAGTCAGTATACTGTGCAGTTTGAAGTGCATGTGACACAAATTTATCAAAATACAGTGAATGCATTGCAGTATGAAGTACATGCGTTTCCCCATACTCCAGTATGCTGCATATATGGCGTATAAGACAGATTCCTCAGCATGAGTGTACGCATTTCACTATACAATGTATGAAACAATCTTGATCAAAATCTCGATATTCAGTATACTGTATGTGCTTCAGTATAAAGTATATGAGACAAGATCTCAGTATGAGCAGGATTTTCACAATACAGTGTACGACACAGACTCTCAGAATATGGTACATTTTTCACTTACAGCATAAATGTTTATGTATTAAATTTATGTAGTTCTCTTTTAACAGTGATGTGTTGAACAGCACCTTATAGACACATCATTTTGGCAATGTGCTGTGATTACATTTCTTATTAAAGAAATACTCCATCCGAAAACACATATTTTGATATAATTATTAACCCATGTAGTGTGTGGTGATAGCTGAGAAAAATAAATTCTAATCTCATGTTTTCATGCAGAACGGATATAACATCTGATTCTGTTTCTGATTAAGATAGTTGTTTATAATGACCAATGCTGGACAACAGCAAACACTATCAAGAGGGGCGACTGCACCACTTGTGCACCACCAAGACGGCCCCAACCCGACACAGGCAGACACAGGAGGTACAAGTGAAAGCACACGCTTTGATTTTCTTTTTTCCCTTGTGGGAAACGTATTCCCCATTCCCTCATTCATTGGTCAGGAGTTCAGAGTTCACCCCAGTAACAGCTTATTAACATTGTGCTTCATGTAATATCATGTGCACTGATACACTAGCACAACTAAAGATTAAAAGTTAAAGAAAGGCAAGTAAACTCATGCAGTATATAATGATTATGAATATTAATGTACTGACAGAGGCAAATCTAAAATTAAAATGCTTGTTCATGTCTGAATGCATTCCATTTTCATTCACAAGAGTGTTTTCCACAGGTGGTTCATTTAACAGTGTTTTAGATAGAATACATGTCTGGGGCATTGTTAATGGTTGGCTGAACAACCTCACACGTGGATGATGGGATTCAAGTAATATGAGTTTTTTTTCCCATTAAATTTTTGTATTGTTTGCTGTTGTCCAGCATCAGTAACCATATGTGACGGTATGGGTCGGCTCCACACTCCCAGCTGCTCTGGGGAACCCCTTGAACCTGCTAATGCCGATAGCTTGTCGCGAGGAGTAGTTATAGCAGGCGGCTACTGTCAAAATCGCAATTAGAGCTGTCAATCATAATGATTAATGACTTTTAAGCCCGCCCTCTACGTCACACCGGAAGTGCCGCCCGCTGATGCAAGACCGGAAGTCCCGCCCGTCGCCTCCTGATGGCGTCAGAATTCCCGCCCTCCACGTGACCTCTCTCCGCCCGTTGCACCGCCCCAGGCGTGGATTGTGTAAGGCCTCCGTCCCTCCCGACTCCTCCTTGAACCCTCCCCCCTGATTGGTTCCATAAACTGTCAAGGTCCGTTTGTGAGCCTGACCGCTGGTTGAACCGGATTGCACCTGCCTGCCCAGGAAACTGTCAAGAGCAGTTGATGGATGTCTGCCCCTGTTTAGACCAGCTCCCACCCACACCCATGCCTGCCCAGGAAACTGTCAGGGGAGTTTCCCCGTGGAATCCACCCCTCCAATCCCCGCACCGCCCTCTCGCAAGAAGCTGGGCCCCCAGGCCTGTCCTGCACAAGCTCAGACATCCGGGGGTGCGCCGCCGCCCTTTCCGGACAGCCGACAAGCCCGGCTTGTCCTGACGATTCAGACAGCCCAAGTGTCCCGCGACCCGAGGGATGTTCCGTGCCCTGGCGTCCTCAAGATGCCTGGCCTCTGGTCGAGGCCACTACCCGGCAGCCCGGGCCTCAGTCCCCATACTTCGCCAGTTCTGAAAGGCCTATAAAAACCAAGCGTTTTTTTCTCATCACTACTTCAAAAACCTGCATTTTCAGCTCACCAGATAACAAACTGTCCAGATCAAAGAGCCCCGGTCTGAGTCAGGCCGCATTTAACCATAACAACCTTCGGCCCCAACCTCCCAGTCCCCACATTTCCCTGCTGAAGCCTAAAAAGCAAGCATTTTGTTCTATCTACGATTTTAAGAGCACACCATTAAAACATCATTCGTCAAAAGTCAAGCTGCTTTTTTCCATTGACACAGATAACAAAGATAGATCAAAGAACGGTCTGGAGTCAGTCGTGATGCACCCTTTTCCCGGGCCCCAGGGCCCCACCACTTCAGCCATTCAAAGTCGATAAAAAACAAAGCATTTTCTTGGCTCTATCTATGATTTTAATATGAACCCTATTAAAATTCTTTTCATCTTTCATCACTTACAGGTCCATCCTTTTCCATCTCACGAAATTCCCCAAAAACATTAGTCAGGTTAGTGACGCTCCCACAATGGACCGGTTTCTCAAAAGAAATCAAGCAGCCCTCTTTTTCAGACCCCCCAAATCAGGCCTGTGTTTTTTTTTCCCCCCCCTTTTGGGGCCCCCCCCCCTCTCCCCCTGGTCTTTTTTTTTTTTTTTTAAATCTCTTTCCCTTTTCCCCTAAAAAAGCCAAAACCCGG
>NW_024378371.1:0-11459 GCF_016835505.1 Polypterus senegalus
ATGGAGCGGCTGCTGCTTCACCACCTGAGGCCACAGGTCCGCCGCCCTCGACCCTCTGCAGCTCGCATACCAGGAGAAGGTGGGAGCAGAGGATGCCATCATCTATATGCTTCATCGATCCCTCTCCCACCTGGACAGAGGCAGTGGTGCTGTAAGAATTATGTTTTGGACTTCTCTAGCGCCTTCAACACCATCCAACCTCTGCTCCTTAGGGATAAGCTGACTCAGATGGGAGTAGATTCACACCTTGTGGCATGGATTGTGGACTATCTTACAGACAGACCTCAATATGTGCGTCTTGGGAACTGCAGGTCTGACATTGTGTGCAGCAATACAGGGGCGCCGCAGGGGACTGTACTTTCTCCGGTCCTGTTCAATCTATATACATCCGACTTCCAATATGACTCGGAGTCCTACCACGTGCAAAAGTTCGCTGATGACACTGCTATTGTGGGCTGCATCAGGAGTGGGCAGGAGGAGGAGTACAGAAAGTTAATCAAAGACTTTGTTAAATGGTGAGACTCAAACCACTTACACCTTAACACCAGCAAGACCAAGGAGCTGGTGGTGGATTTTAGGAGGCCTAGGCCCCTCATGGACCCTGTGATCATCAGAGGTGACTGTGTGCAGAGGGTGCAGACCTTTAAATATCTGGGAGTGCAGCTGGATGACAAATTGGACTGGACTGCCAATACTGATGCTGTATGTAAGAAAGGTCAAAGCAGACTATACTTTCTGAGAAGGTTGGCATCCTTCAACATCTGCAGTAAGATGCTTCAGATGTTCTACCAGACGGTTGTGGCGAGTGCCCTCTTCTACGCGGTGGTGTGCTGGGGTGGCAGCATAAAGATGAATGACGCCTCACGCCTGGACAAACTTGTTAAGAAGGCAGGCTCCATTGTAGGATTAAAGTTGGACAGTTTAACATCTGTGGCAGAGCGACGGGCACTAAGCAAACTCCTGTCAATCACTGCATCCACTTAACAGTGTCATCTCCAGGCAGAGGAGTAGCTTCAGTGACAGACTTTGTCACTGTCCTGCTCCACTGACAGACTGAGGAGATCGTTCCTCCCCCACACTATGCGACTCTTCAATTCCACCCCGGGGGAGTAAATCTGAACATTAATTTTATTTTAATTTTTTTTCATTTTTATTACTATTTAATTTAATATTGTTTCTTTGTATCAGTATACTGCTGCTGGATTATGTGAATTTCCCCTTGGGATTAATAAAGTATCTATCTATCTATCTATCTATCTATCTATCTATCTATCTATCTATCTATCTAAATAAATACATCAGTCTATGTGTAATGAATGAATCTAATATACAAGTTTCACTTTTTGAATGGAATTACTGAAATAAATCAACTTTGTCATTATATTCTAATTTTATGACCAGAACCTGTATGAGAGCACTAAGTTTCAACTCATCGAGGGACTTCAAGTTAATCGCACATTATTTTTTTTTTGTTTTATACAGTGGTCAATGAAGAATGTATTTAAAAAATTTGACAAGCAAAAGTGCAAAGGTGTGCAAAATGTCTTGCATTCTTTATCCAGTCTATAATTATACCACTACAGTTGCTTACATTATTCCTGTGTGTATATATTTAAAAGCTTTGACCATTTACAGAAAATTAAGACTTGTTCAGTTGATAGTTTCTTAGAGTGCAGACTTAGGCTGGGAGAATGTTCTGATTACAGCGTGTTGCCGCACCCACCACAAGATGAAACACCCAGACTTAGAGCTATAATAAATGTAATTAACAATAACGATTGATTAGTAAGGGAGCTTGGCTTCTAATTAATATATTGGTTGGAAAAAAATCCATCACTTGCCATGTTTCAGTAAGTTAATCATTAACAATGCCTAATTTAGATATTCATATACGCATTCTGTTTTCAAATGGTTTATTAAGAAAGAGTAAATTTTGCATTAGGTGGTTCTGAAGTGATATTTCTATGTGATCAATTTATGAAATTTCGTAAAATTTTACAATACTGACCTTATGGTTCCTGTTGCCTCTAGCCAAGCTGAGCTGGAAATAACTTATCAAAGCTGAACCTACTGTTGTTAAATTCAGTGTCTTAGTAAATATAATTGAAATCATCATATTTTAAGTACACATTGTTCCTCTTCTGTTTATGGCATGTGTTATACTTGTGTGCTGTGTCATTCACACAGCTGAAATTGACACCCTGTGGCCTTATACGGTTTTTCAGTTAATTTATTTTAATTTCCTGTTTTAAAAACAAGTTATGCTTATCCTCTGCCTTTTAAAATGTAATAAAGTTTGAAACTATCCAAATTATATATAGTACTTGCAATGTATGTTTATGCATTTATTGTGGTATTTAAAATGTATATAGTAAAATTGATTTGAATGACTGTGCTCAATTAAATATAAAAAGTGAAATGTATTGTGTGATTTTTTTTTTTTTTTTATATATATACTGTGTGTATATATGCATACTGTGTGTATGTGTATGTGTATGTGTATGTGTATATATATATATATATATATATATATATATATACACACACATATATATACACACACACACCAGATCTCAATGGGGGGGAAAAAAAGAAATCCTCCTGGATATCTATACTGATATAGATTGGGTAATGTGTTAGGAATGAAAGGATGCCACATCGTTTAATGGAAATGAAAATGATCAACCTACAGAGCCCTGAATTCAAAGACGCCCCAAAAATCAGAATGAAAAAATTATGTGGCAGGCTAGTCCATTTTGCCAAAATTGAATTGCAGCAACTCAAAATTGTGTTCTTGTATACATGCCTGACAACATCGGTGCATGCTTCTAATGAGATGACAGATGGTGTTGTGGGGGATCTCCTCCCAGATCTGGACCAGGGCATCACTGAGCTCCTGGACAGTCTGAGGTGCAACCTTGTTGCATTGGATGGACCAAAACATAATGTCCCAGAGGTGTTCTATTGGATTTAGGTCAGGAAAGTGTGGTGGCCAGTCAATGGTATCAATTCCTTCATCCAGGAACTGCCTGCATACTCTCACCACATGAGGCCAGGAATTGTCGTGCACCAGGAGCCACTGTACCAGCATAGGGTCTGACAATGTGTCCAAGGATTTCATCCTGATACCTAGTGGCAGCCAAGGTGCCTTTGTCAAGCCTGTAGCGGTCTGTGTGACCCTCCATGCATATGCCTCCCCAGACAATCATTAACCCAACACCAAACTGCTCATGCTGAATGATGTTACAGGCAGCATAATGTTCTCCATGGCTTCTCCAGACCCTTTCACTTCTGTCACGTGCTCAGGGTGAACCTGCTCTCATCTGTAAAAAGCACAGGGCACTAGTGGTGCATCTGCCAATTCTGGTATTCTATGGCGAATGCCAATTGAGCTGCATGCTGCTGGGCAGTGAGCTCAGGGCCCATTAGAGGACATGGGGCCCTTGGGTCACCCTCATGAAGTCTTTCTGGTTGTTTGGTCAGAGACATTCACACCAGTGGCCTGCTGGAGGTCATTTTGTAGGGCTCTGGCAGTGCTCATCCTGTTCCTTCTTGCCCAAAGGAGCAGATACTGGTCCTGCTGATGGGTTATGGACCTTCTATGGCCCTCTCCAGCTCTCCTAGAGTAACTGCTTGTCTCCTAGAATCTCCTCCATGCCCTTGAGACTGTGCAGGGAGACACAGCAAACCTTCTGGCAATGACACGTATTGATGTGCCATCCTGGAGAAGTTGGACTACCTGTGCAACCTCTGTAAAGTCCAGGTATTGCCTCATGCTACCAGTAGTGACACTGACTGTAGCCAAATGCAAAACTAGTGAAGAAACAGTCAGAAAAGATGAGGAGGGAAAAATGTCAGTGGCCTCCACCTGTTAAACCATTCCTGTTTTGGGGGTCATCTCATTGTTGCCCTCTAGTGCATCTGTTGTTAATTTCATTAACACCACAGCAGCTGAAAGTGATTAACAACCCCCTCTGCTACTTAACTGACCAGATTAATATCCCATAAGTTTCATGGACTTTATGCTATACTCTGATTAAAAAGTGTTCCTTTAATTTTTTTGAGCAGTGTGTGTATGTGTATGTGTATATATATATATATATATATATATATATACACATACACACACATATATATATATTATAATTATATATTATATATTATGAGGGGCCGTTCAGGAAAAAAAGATTGGTTCGTAAATATATACATTGGTTCAGATATATATATCGGTTCGGATACATTTGGTTTTAATACATCCGTTCAGATATATATTCCGGTTCAAATATATACATTGGTTGAGATATATATATTGGTTGATATACATTGGTTTAAATATATATATTGGTTAAAATAGATTGGTTTAGATATATACATCGGTTCAGATACATCCGTTCTGATATATATATTGGTTCAGATAGATCGGTTCAGATATATACATTGGTTGGGATTTATGGGCAGGCACAACGCGGCCACCCATGTTTAGCAGCTCCCTTTTGCTTCATCATTGCTTCAACACTGTTGTAATTATTGTGCACATTTTATACAAGTAGCACGCTGTCTGTCGCGTTTTGTTTAGTAAGCCCTATTTGTTGGAGGTCCTCGATTTCAAAGCACTTTTTTTCCTTTCATTGTTTAAAACACTTGCGCAGATACCGCCTCTTGCCTCGCTCCGTCCGTCCGGCTCATTGTACCCGCCTCACTCGCTCCCTCTTGTCCCACCCATGACAGATTCTTCTCAAAAGCAGAGTTACCAGAAAGCATTAATCGCAACTACAGTACGTCCCATTTTTTCACCTCATCAGACGCTGGTTTATCATTGGTGGAAAGCCGTCCGGTGATATCTGTTATTCCGTATTGGCAGCATTTTATTAGAGGGCAATCTGCTTCAGCATGGAACTTAGTCCTGTTTGCTGAAAGGATGTTATGAAGGAAAACACTGGAGTTGCTCTGTTTCTTTAAATGTTGATCAGGGATCAAAATGACCAGAATATTCCCATCACAAATAACTGATGTTTAACTATTTTTATAGTAAAACTAACAAAACCACACACAAGCACGTACACACACACACACACTCACACTCACAAATCGTGTGTCACAAGTACTACTGATTAAGCGTATCTGTCAAGGGCGATTATTTTTTCACCCCATAAAACAGATTCTTCTCAAAAGCTGAGTTACCAGGAAGCATTGATAGCAACCGCAGTACCTCCCATTTTTTCACCTCAACAGACACTGGTTTATCATTGACCGAAAGCCGTCCGGTGATTTCTGTTATTCCGTATTGGCAGCATTTCATTAAAGGGCGATCTGTTTCAGCAAGGAACTTAGTCCTGTTTGCTGAAAGGATGTTATGGAGGAAAACACTGGAATAGCGCTGTTTCTTCTGAATGTTTATCAGTGATCAGGGACCAGAATGATCAGAATATTCCTGCTTCACAAATAACTGATGTCTGTTTTTATTGTAAAACTGAGAAAACCACACACACACGTACACAACACAAACACTCAAACTCACAAATCGTGTGTAGCGCACACTACTGATTAAGTGTATCTGTCACGGAAGATCATTTTTTCACCCAATAAAACTTTAGTTTGTCAAAGTTAGAAAGCAGCGGTGATTTCTATTATTCCTTATTGGCAGCATTTAATTTAAAGATGATTCACGTCAACAAGGTGAAAGAGTCTCTTATTTTGACAGGGCGATCTTTTTAGGCTTAAGCATTTTGATTGACTTACAAAAGAAAATAGTTATTACTTACCCTCTTTGCTTCAAATTGGCTTTTTAAAAAACCTTTTTGATATAATTTATTTATGACAGTATAAAATAAAAAGTAGTGCTCAAAATTATAATGCGCGTATCTAACAGGAAGAGGTGGTGGTAAGAGTAAGATTGCTGACTCGCAGTTAAATGATCACTGGTTTGTGTCCGGGGGGCTTCCATTCTGTTATTTTATTTATTTATTTTTACAAATTGCTTTGAGTAGTAAGAAAGGCTATAAAACGTAAGGAATTAATAACAATAATAATAATATATAGTAGTATATTATTATTATTATACGTGTGAATGCATGATCAAATTCAGCCGCTGCGTAGTGGGGTATGAATAGGGACAATACCACGAGTTCATTGAAATAATTACACAGCAAGGTGCACACGCAATGCAAACATAATGTGTATATTATTGAAGTAAAGGTTCATATAAATTAATTATATACAACTTTTAACAAGTTGAGAGATGTCAACTGGTTAAAATGCACGAAATTATACATGTATTGCTTTATAGTCCACACATAGTGTATGTATATTATTAAAATAATGATATAAAATCCTATAAAATGGTATAGAATCTGCGTCGTAGACTTATTTGTGTCAAATTTCTTCAAAGAAGTTTTTAATTAATTGCTTTAAAAATCTTACGGCAAACATGTGAACCGTTGAAAATCGCTGATCTTAATCAATTTGTTTTAACGCATGCTCCGTGCAAAATGCTGTCATATCTGTTAGTAAACATGCACGCGCAGCGATGTCCTGATGTCTGCGTTCTAAGGCTGCAGGGATATTAAACGCTATTGACGTTTTACCGGGGTGCTCTGTGATTGAGGGCGGACAGTAAACTTTGTTAAAATGATATCGAAAAATACCAGTCGTCAGTTGTGTTTTCAGTCGTTTTGGCGTGTTTACTGTTCTGTTACCAAAAAATTCTTCAACGGGGCTCATCAACAAAGAAACGTGGATAGTAAGATTTAGTAAAATATCAGTAATAATAATACATTGCTCGACACCCAGTAACACTTTACAAAGACATTTAAAAGACAGCTCGTTAAAATAAATGTAGCAATCCATTGTCATGCTATAAGTGACAGCTTGCTCTTAAACATTTACACAGGTGTTTTTCCTGGGAATAAAAAAGGGAAAAAATCCACGGGAAATGTTTTGTTGTTGAACTCAAATTTCACCTCCGCCATGTGAGTCATTAAAACTATTGGAATGAAAACGCATGTCTCATCCACTGGTCGGGACGCTCGTTTTCCATGGCTGCTGCAGAGCCGTAAAATGTGTGCCCTCTGACTGCTGATTACAAAATGAACACTGGAGAGGTAAAATATGTAAAATTGATTTTAAAAGGTTGTAGTATAGTTTTCTATATAATCTTCTCCACTATGTGTCTGCATCCTATCCCTACAGGGAACACTCATTTCCATGGCTGGAGCAGATCCATGGGCTTGTGTGCACCCTGTCTGCTGCTTTCAAAATGAACCCTGGATAACTAATATTATCTGAAATCCATGGTAAAAGATTGGTGAAAGTCTTCTACATCACTTTCAAGTCTACTGTGTCCCATTGTCCTCTCCACTCAAAGGGACACTCACTTCTACAGCTGAGCTTTTGTCAGAGTTGTGAGCCCCAACTGTTGCTTGCAGAATGAACATTAGACAATTGTTATTGGATTGGCTGTTTTTTCATTATATTAATATTAATTTATTTATTCATTCAGCCTCTGTTAAAAAAGAAGCACATTTTCCCTTAGAGGACAAGTTCTATCTATCTATCTGAAATATATGAGACTTGGAAAAATTATATTATTTGTCAAATGAAGTACCAAATATCCACTGATACACATTTGTAGGACAAGTCAATTAAAGAGTCCGACAAACAGCAACTGAGATATTAAAACATTTTATTGAATCTGTTCTGACAATTATAGTCTTTTAATTAAAATAATGATTATAATTATCAGAAAACATAGCCATTTTAATGTCAGCATAAAACCAGGCCAGTAACATCTTTGTGAAATAATATCAGCAGTTTTATAAATTCCAGAATGTACACCATAGCACTGGCATGAACTTCCTTACAAGTATCCTTTGTCTCTAAACTCAACAAATAACTTTCATATTCCTCCTGTTGCCCTGCTTGTCTTTTTGACAATAGTAAAGGTCATCCCTTGAAAAAATTATATTCATGCAGCAATTAATAATATGGTTATAATGTAAAACACTTCAAACAAACCTGCAAAATGTACATTTTCTTTGTTTAAGTTGACTTCTTCAATGGATCTAACACTTACAACATGGGGCACTACAACACACATACACAAATATCTTTAGTATTGTTTTAATATAGCCTTGAAAATTGTTAGTATCTGTCCTCTATCCAAGCCACCCATTTACAAAAGAGATTTACAGGCTTGGGCCAGAGGACAAAAAATGAAACGGAAAGAAATGCCAATCTAGTGCTTGCCACACTGACACTCACTCATACTACTACAATTTAAAAGTGCCACCCAACCTGATGCCAACTCTTTCAGATGGGTAGTGAAACCGAAAATGTATTAATGGATACAGGAAAAAGTTAAAGACTTATTCTGACAGTGACCATGTTGGGGATTGTTGATCTGTGAAGTGGCAGTAAAATAAAAAAAATTAAAACCTGATTACAAAATATATCAAGAAACCTCAAAAGGTATATAATGATTAATTTATGAAAACTCCATAGAATACTTTCTAATACATGTTTTCCTTCAACAGTCATGCTAATGTCAGAATTTGTGTGTTTTATCACCTATACTTTGTGCACATATTGAAGCTGTTTTATGGAAAAGCAAACACGAGTAAATAATTGTCAGCGGTTACAATTTAAATGTATATTTGCAGTATATACTGTATCCTGAAATGCCAAATTAGAAATGAGAAGATGAAAAGTTATTTTTGCTTAACAAACTGATCACAAAATTTCCTAATCAGTTTGACTTTGTTGGTACCCTAGAGTGGCACATATCTTGGAAGAAGTCCTATCAGGTTTATTTGGATTTTAAAAAACCTAAATAATAATAATAATAATCTTACATTTATATAGCATTTTTCTGGCTACTCACAGCGATTTTCATAGACATACTTAAAAAGACAGTGTAAGCGCTTGATTTTTTTTAATTAGTGGATGAGTAAGGACATAGTAGACAAAAAAGTGATATAGAAGACTTCCTTCAATCTCTTTAAATAAACTGTGGACAGTTTTGTAATTCCAGTATTAATTTACAAGCAGAAGACGGGGCACACATTTCTACAGCATAGACAAGCTGTGGAAATAAGTGTCTCCTCTGCTAGAAGGGATTAAGAGACACACTCGATATGAAAGTGCTATAAAAGACTGTCTGATAGGCTTATTAAAGAAACTGTGCACAATTTTAACTGCCTGGTGTTCATTTTGTAATGGACCACTACAGATGAGGAATGCCACAGGCTGCTAAAAGTTTTAAATACATTTGATGAGTTTTAATCTCCATGAAAAACGGTGCACAGAACTCCTGTGTGTTTTATAGGATAATTGCACCTGCTGTGAAAATGAGATTCCTCTCCAATGTACAGGGGTGAAAGGGTGGGTGTGATAGGAAATTTATTTATTTATATAGAACTATATTTCATTCCAATAGTTTTAATGACTCACATGGCGGAGGTGAAATTTGAGTTCAACAACAAAACCTTTCCCGTGGATTTTTTCCCCTTTTTTATTCCCAGGAAAAACCACCTGTGTAAATGTTTAAGAGCAAGCTGTCACTTATAGCATGACAATGGATTGCTACATTTATTTTAACGAGCTGTCTTTTAAATGTCTTTGTAAAGTGTTACTGGGTGTCGAGCAATGTATTATTATTACTGATATTTTACTAAATCTTACTATCCACGTTTCTTTGTTGATGAGCCCCGTTGAAGAATTTTTTGGTAACAGAACAGTAAACACGCCAAAACGACTGAAAACACAACTGACGACTGGTATTTTTCGATATCATTTTAACAAAGTTTACTGTCCGCCCTCAATCACAGAGCACCCAGTAAAACGTCAATAGCGTTTAATACACCTGCAGCCTTAGAACGCAGACATCAGGACATCGCTGCGCGTGCATGTTTACTAACAGATATGACAGCATTTTGCACGGAGCATGCGTTAAAACAAATTGATTAAGATCAGCGATTTTCAACGGTTCACATGTTTGCCGTAAGATTTTTTAAAGCAAAATAATTAAAACTTCTTTGAAGAAATTTGACACAAATAAGTCTACGACGCAGATTCTATACCATTTATAGGAATTTTATATCATTATTTTAATAATATACATACACTATATGTGGACTATAAAGCAATACATGTATAATTTCGTGCATTTTAACCAGTTGACATCTCTCAACTTGTTAAAAGTTGTATATAATTAATTTATATGAACCTTTACTTCAATAATATACACATTATGTTTGCATTGCGTGTGCACCTTGCTGTGTAATTATTTCAATGAACTCGTGGTATTGTCCCTATTCATACCCCACTACGCAGCGGCTGAATTTGATCATGCATTCACACGTATAATAATAATAATATTACTACTACTATTATTATTGTTATTAATTCCTTACGTTTTTATAGCGCCTTTCTTACTACTCAAAGCAATTTGTAAAAATAAATAAATAAATAAAATAACAGAATGGAAGCCCCCCGGACACAAACCAGTGATCATTTAACTGCGAGTCAGCAATCTTACTCTTACCACCACCTCTTCCTGTTAGATACGCATTATAATTTTGAGCACTACTTTTTTATTTTATACTGTCATAAATAAATTATATCAAAAAGGTTTTTTAAAAAGCCAATTTGAAGCAAAGAGGGTAAGTAATAACTATTTTCTTTTGTAAGTCAATCCAAAATGCTTAAGCCTAAAAAAGATCGCCCTGTCAAAATAAGAGGCTCTTTCACCTTGTTGACGTGAATCATCTTTAAATTAAATGCTGCCAATAAGGAATAATAGAAATCACCGCTGCTTTCTAACTTTGACAAACTAAAGTTTTATTGGGTGAAAAAAATGATCTTCCGTGACAGATACACTTAATCAGTAGTGTGTGCGACACACAATTTGTGAGTTTGAGTGTTTGTGTTGTGTACGCGTGTGTGTGGTTTTCTCAGTTTTACAATAAAAACAGACATCAGTTATTTGTGAAGCAGGAATATTCTGATCATTCTGGTCCCTGATCACTGATAAACATTCAGAAGAAACAGAGCAACTCCGGTGTTTTCCTTCATAACATCCTTTCAGCAAACAGGACTAAGTTCCTTGCTGAAGCAGATCACCCTCTAATTAAAGGCTGCCAATACGGAATAACAGATATCACCGGGCGGCTTTCCACCAATGATAAACCAGCGTATCATGAGGTGAAAAAATGGGACGTACTGTGGTTGCGATTAATGCTTTCTGGTAACTGTGCTTTTGAGAAGAATCTGTCATGGGTGGGACAAGAGGGAGTGAGTGAGGCGGGTACAATGAGCCGGGGCGGGATGAAGCGAGGCGAAGAGGCGGTATCTCTGCGAATGTTTTAAATAATGAAAGGAAAAAAAGTGCTTTGAAATCAAGGACCCCCAACAAATAGGGCTTACGAAACAAAACGCGACAGACAGGCGTATGCTACTTGTAT